>NW_021604841.1:430767-565552 GCF_004785775.1 Grammomys surdaster
TTTGTGTGTGTGTGTGTGTGTGTGTATTCACTATAGAAATAGCATCAAGTTTGTGTTTTTGTTCATAATGTAGGTTTTAAAATTTGAAGGATGATATTTTCTAGTTCCATCCATTTGCCTACAAAACTCATAATGTCCTTAGGGCCAAATAGCAGAAACATGAGTGGGAGACTCAAAGGGAGGGACCTTCCTTGGATGAAATGCCCAACGGGGGGAAGAGGGATATTGTAGAGTCTACCTTTAGTAGACAGACAAGGCATCAAGTAGAGGGATACAGTTGCCATCCCACAGTCAAAAATTCTGACCACAGTTGTTCCTGTCTAAAAGAACTGCAGGAAGAAAAATTGGAGAATAGACTGAGGGAAAGGCAGTCCAGTGACCAACCCAATTTGTGATCCATCTCAAGTGAAGGCTCTAAGGCCTGAAACAATTACTGATGCTATGGTGTGCTTACAAAGAGAAGCCTAAGAAATAGGTGACTGAAACAGAAGCAGATACTTACACCCAACCAATGGTTTGAAGTCAGGGACCACTGTGGTTGAATTAGGGAAAGGCTAGAAAAGGTGTGGATGGGGGTAACATCATAGGAAGACCAGAAGTTTCAACTAACCCAGACCTCTGATCTCTCAAACACTGAAACACGAACCAAGGAACATACAGGAGTTGGTCAAAGACCCCTGAAACACATACAGAAGAGGACTGCCGGGTCTGGTCTCAGTGGGAGAAGATGTGCCTAATCTTCAAGAGACTTGAGGCCCCAGGGAGTATCCATGCCTGCTGTGGGATGTGGTGGGGGGAGGGATCCTTTTGGAGACAGGGAGGAGGAAGAAGGGGATGAGGACATGTGGGAGTACAGACTGGGACGTGGGAAAAGACTGGATTGTAAAGAATTAGGGGAAGAGCTGAAAGAGTTAAAGAGGATTGGAACACCATAGGAAGAGCAACAGTATCAACTAATAGGACCCCTCAGAGCTCCCAGGGACAAAACCACCAACCAAAGAGTATACATAAGACAGTCCATGCCTTCAGTTACATATGTAGCAGAAGACTGCCTCATCTGGCATCAGTGAGAGGAAAGGCGCTTGGTCCTGAGGAGGCTTGTTTCCCCAGTGAAGGGGGATGCAAGAGGGGTGAGGTAGGAGTGGATGGGTGGGTGGAAAGCACCCTATTAGAGGTAAAGGGGAGGGAGGGGGGTGGATGGGTTCATTGAGGGTAGACTGGAAAGGGGGATAACATTTAAACTGAAGAAATAAAATTATTTACAAATTAAAAAGAAAAAGAAGAAATTAGAAGTGTAATCTTAACTTTGTCTTTACAGTGCCTTATCCCAAGTAAGCCCATTTTCAATATAGAATGGGGAACTAGAGATTATCTAATATACATAGTGACCTTATATATAATATGACTACACACACACACACACACACACATATATATGACATATATATGTATTTATGTATGTATGAATGACAAAACCACTACCAACAACTTTTGGAAAGGAGAAACACTTGTAGCTGTTTTCTCCAAATTTAAAAAGGCTTTTCTAGAAGGATCATGGTGGTCTATAAAATTTCCAATTACAATAGATATTTCAAAGGCTCATGAAGCAAGGTATTCCCAAAACTGAAATGGATATGCAAACAACCATTGGTGAGGAGCCAGCTCTCAGTTGAAGCTGACTACAATTTTCAGGGAGCTTTAGTGACACAGCTTTCATGAGTTTTTTCTATTCCTGGGTAAGTCTTTGTGATTGGATCACTGATGCTTTTGTTATATCTCTATATACGTCTGGAAGTAACTACAAAAACACATTGGTTTGCCAAATATAATGTCCTGGTCATCATCACTGCCCTACCTGGAGTGAATAGATATTTGTTATATTTTTCCCAGAGAAACTAGTATTGACAATGACCATGTTAAAGTAGTTTCTGAAAGTTTAAGAGAGATACAATAGTAAGAATAAAAATAAAAAACTAGAAGTAAAGATCAGAAAACTTGGGAATATTCAACCACCAGAAAGAGTGACTGAATAAACAAAGTAACAATCCACAAATATCATTTATAGTAATTTCTTTACAAGTACTCATTCTTTGTTAATGTTGATTTTTCTTTGTTTTATACTTAAATTTATTTGGATTTATTTAGTCTTTATTTAGAATAAAAATAATATTAAAAAGTTAATGTTGAATTTTTAAACACTTTATTAGCCAAAAGTGGTTATCACTGTAATCAAACTATATTTACTTCAAAGCAGTAACTTTTAGTTTTTTATATGAGTTTTGTCCACAATTAAAGTTGAACTGGTAAAAATTATAAAAATTACTAGTTTTCCGTTAATGTTAATTTTTATATAATAAAGGTCATATGTTTATTTTATATATATATATATATATATATATATATATATATATATATATGCTATAGAATATACAGGAGTACACAATAGCCATTATATTGAATGTAAAATAAAATTATATCATTTTATAACTAGAAGAAACAGTGCTTCACCAAAATGGATGCATGTATTATTACGTTAGATGATCTGAATATTTCTACTTAATTTCCAGGTATTTTATTTTTAATCATAATATATATATATATATATATACAGCCCACAGTGCACAACGTCAATCTTTCTGTAGTACTGGGTGGTATTCATATTTCAACATTATTTCCTGATTATAAAATAAATGATTTAAATTAAGGCAGTCTATTTTTAAACTCTGTTCCATGATTATTATTTGAGAATTTTGATGATTATATAATGAAGTCATTAATAATGGATCCAACTGATAATAAATTCAACCTTTTACTCTCTAAGAATATCTGAGCTTTTGACATTCATCAATACTTAAGATGATTTAAATCTGAACATGCAAATTTTGGCATTATGATTAATAGTTTTTTCTCTGAATTCTTAAGAATATACATCCACAGAATAGATTCTTTCAGTGTTCAAATATATATTAAGATATTAACTATCTAATAATCTAGTGTGGTATTTAGTTACTTTTATCCAAAAAAAATTTTTAAAAATATCAGTACATTTATATCCTATCTTTTCTAGCTCAAATCATAGCACTGAAGACTACTGTTTAAGTTAAGAAATGAAGATACAGATTGACTGTTTATCCCTATGCATAATAAACATCATGATTTGCATAATTTTGTGATTTGCATAATCAATTTAAATACTTTAAATAAGAATTATATCTTATATTTGCAGTTATAGTGGTATATTAATATTGACAAACACTAAATCAAATATGTTAATTTTTCTTCTAAGAATATTTTATGTGTAGTATGTTGTTTAATTATTCAAAATATAGTTATTGATGAATATTTGTGGCAGTCTAATAAAAAATAGATAGTAAATTATAAGGAAATTTAGACAAGATGCTAATAAATATGTGAAGATTTAAGGCTGCTTTACCATGTTGCATTTATTTCACTCTTTCCTAATAGTCAAATAGTATAAAAAGTTTTAGCATGTTTTGATGCTATAGTGATAACATCAAACTTTCTGTTGAAAATTATTTTAAGTAGTTCGGCAATGTACGTAAATCACATTCCTTGTAAATAGAATACTGTGACATTTTTCATAGCTATAGTGAACTCTAATTGACATATGAGAATATTTATTTTTTATGTGTCACACAGCTAATTTAGTGGGTTAAAATTAATACATTCACTCATAAAATCATCACCAGAATCTACATAATAAATAGATCCATCCGCTCTAAAAATTTCCCTGTTGAAGGAATCTTAATTTTAGGCTAGAACAAGGAAGTAGGCTTCAGATATGAAAATGGCATTGGGATAGGACAGGGAAGTACACTCAGATACTTTGGTCATCCTGATAAGCCCTTAGAAACAGTGATCATGGGAGTTTCAAGTAATTGGGTTTAATGCCTTGCTTGTTCTTTGATTATTTGTGTTTATTGTCTTGCTTGTTTCTTGACTATTTGTATCTATTGTATTGCTAGACCCTCAACCTAGAACTGACCTTAATACATGCATATAATCAAAATGGTATAAAAGCATAAAGGAGGAGGGGGTTGAGATAGGGGGTTCTAGGGAGGGGAAATGGGAAAAGGGGATGACATCAGTACTGCAAATAAATAAAATATCCAATTTAAACAAAAAATTTCCCTGTCGAATTTAAAGTAAAAACAGTTAATTTGAACTATATTCTCAACAGAATGTTTTTGTCTCCAAAACAGTACTGCGAGTCCTCAGTGTCATTAGCACAAGTAGATCTTTAAAACTTGTTCAGCCATCATATCTTAAGGTTTATACTCATTTAACAATTACTTATTTTCTTTCCTTTCTATGTATTGGTAACCACATTCTAGGCTTTGCTTTTATGAATTTGAATATGATACTTTGTACTTTGTTATTGCATTATTTTTATTATAACAGTTCCTTGTAGGTTTCTTTATTATATTCCATATATCATAAATTCCTTCTTTCTAAGGAATAAATATTCTATGCCATATAATTATTTTATGTATTCATGTGTTACTTTAGAGTTAGCTGTTTCTGTAGCTTGGTTGTTCTGACTAATTTTGCAAATGATGTAGAGTGTCTGTAGCTGTAGAGTTTGTCTTCAGTTATATTGTATATTCCCATGGGTTGAAGTGTCAGATTATATTTTTAGTTTCATGAGCACTATAGCAGCTTAACTCTTTTATATTTTCAACTACAAAAAGAACCAATTTCACCATGTCTTTACAAACATATATTATTTGTGTTGTGTCATTTTTAGTGTGTACATATATGCACAAGTGTATTACTGTGCTTGTCATGGCTGGCAAATGTTGTTCCACAGAAGACTCCAGCCTTGGTTTTTAGATAATTGCTCCCTAGGAATCTGAGCATCATCTTGTAGGCTAGGAAAGCTTGCCTCTGTCCTAGAGAAATCTTCTTGTCTTTACTTCCCCAGTACTGGGATTACATCATGCATTGCCATGTGCAGATTTTTATATACATTTTAGAGATCAAATCCAAGGCTTGAGATATATATTTTCCTTCATTTTCTGTTGGCTAGCTGTTTCTGGACATATTGGTACCATTAAGAATATTTTGTCTTATCAGTAAGAAAAAACTTCCTTGGAGAAAACAAATTTTCTTTGTGGTTATCAGTTGAAAATAGCTTCTAGGTTAATGTATTAGTTAGGGTTTTACTGCTGTGAACAGACACCCTGACCAAGGCAACTCTTGCAAGGACAACATTTAATTAGGATGGATATACAGGTTCAGAGTTTCAGTCCATTATCATCAAGGTGGGAACATGACAGCATCCAGGCAGGCATGGTTCAGGAGGAACTGAGAGTTCTGTATCTTCATCTGGAGGCTGCTAGGAAAAAGCTAACTTCCAGGCAGCTAGGATGAGGGTCTTATAGCTCACATCTACAGTGATACACCTAATTCAACAGGGTCATACCTTCTAATAGTGCTACTCCACAGACCAAGTGTATGCAAACAATCATAGTTAGAAAAGGAGGCATGTGCCCCTTCTTTCCACAATACAAGTCATTCTTATGCATATTTACATCCAAGCTATCTGCATTCTGCCTAAGGCTCTGTGAGTTCATACATGTGTCTCTCTTGTTTTTAGAATGTCTTGTTTCCTAGGTCTCCAATATCCCCTCAGGCTCTTAAATATTTTCTTGTCCTGTTCTGCAGTGTTCCCTAAACTTGGAGGGGTACAATTTTTGGAGAAATGATCTTATTGCTGAAGATAAAAAATGAGCCTAGTACCTACCCAGAGCCATTATCCTTATTATCTAGTGTTCTAGGCACCAGATTGTCCTCTGTATACTTCTTAAGAAAAATATAAACACAAACCCAGATACAAACACTTTGTTATACCATGGCTGACTGACTGAAAACTACACTAGTGTAATGATAGCACAAAGTTTGTATCAGTGACAAACTAATATCTGATTTGAATTAAGGTCCACTTCATAAGATAGAGCCCATTGATGACTCTGCTTGAATAACCAAGAACATGAGACTAGATTGTTCAGGTACCTAGTGTTAAACCAAATATTTCTGACCTACTAAGAAAACAAAGCAATAAAATGACACCCAATGACATTTCCTATTCTAATAGATCAGTGTCTTTCTCAGTCATCACCAGAGAAGCTTCCTCCTGTAGTAGATGGAAATAAATACAGAAACTCAGAGAATATATGCAGAGAGCGAGATACCCTAAACCATTCACTCTCTCTCTCTGTGCGTGTATGTGCGTGTGTGTGTGTGTGTGTGTATGTGTTTAACATTCCCTTTAGTTTTGAAAAATGTCATACATGTACAAATGAAATATTATACCTACTCTCATATTATACACCATTTTGCCCTCCACATATTTTCCATCCCAACTTCATGCTTTGTTTTAGCATTTATAACCTGATGACAAAAATTAGTGTTGGCCATATGTGCATGGATGTGAGCCTATCCACTAGAGATGGGAAAACCTACCAGTTGACAGAATTTTGACTAGCTTGCTTATGTGGATGTTGTTTAGATAACTTTAGCATTTGTGAGATATTTGATTGCCATAACCATGCCATGCCCAAAAGAAATAATTTCTCAATAACCCTCATCACTCCTCTCTCATACTCTTTCTACCTTCTCTTCTGGGATTTTCCCTAAGCCTTGATTATGGCTATGAGTTGTCAGGATAAATCTATAATTACAATTGGATAGTTTTTACATTTGTGATTCTTAATATTGTGTGGATATTTATCCATAAAAAAATGTGGTCTCATCGATTTCATATTCATTTTGACTCAACATGAGCTCTGAGACTATATTTATTCTCCAAAGATTTAAAAAAAAAACTTTACATTGTTTCCCAATGAAAAAATTTTGCATATAAACAAGAATATATAGATTAACATATTAGAAAATTGTAATTAGTGTTCAAAACATTAAAGCAAGGCCAGTAAGATGCTTCAGTAAGTACTGACATTAGACACTTTACAACAAACTTCACAAAGATATATCAATTGTTCATATCCACATAAAGGTAGAAGTAGAAAACCTACAAGGCACAGTTCTCCTCAGACTTCCAAACACTCATTGTATCATCTGCACTACCCATATACATCAGATACACACTCAACGGGAAATCCTATAACAGAAGAAAGTCAGTGTTAGAGTTAACTAGACATTTGAACAAATAGCATATATTTTGTCCTAAATCTTCCAAAAATAAAAGAAAATATAATTTCTTCTAAAAACAAGGATACCTTAAATTTTGCAGACAAATGGATTAAACTAAAAAATATTATCCTGAGTGAGGCAACCCAGACCCTAAAGGACATGCATGGTATATATTCACTGATAGTTGGATATTAGCCGTAAAGTTTAGAATACACATGATAAATAAGACCTAAATAAGTTAAATAAGAAGAATGGCCCATGTGAGTTTGCCTTAATCTCACTTAGAAGGTAGAACAGAATAGTTATAGAAGGCAATGGGAGGAAGGAACTTGGGTGGGATGGGGAGGTGAAAGAGGACATGGGAGCAGGAACATCACGGGGAAAGACAGGAGAAAGGCCCAGCAGACCAGGAGAATAGATGGAAATCTTCAGTTGCCAGAGGTGTAGGGATTGGAAGAATCTCTAGGAATTACAGAGACCTTGAAACTATCCATGAGGCTTACAGGAGTCATTGTGGGTGATCTTAGGTGAGATGCCTAACAGTAGGGACATGGAATGTGAAAAGGCCATACCCTATAGCCAGGCAGGATTCCCCCAGTTTAGGGATAAGGACACCAACACACTCACAAAACTCTTAACCAAAATTTTTCTTGTCTAAAAGAAATGCAGGGACAAAGATGGAACTGAGACTGAAGGAATGGCCAACCAATAGCCAGCTGATCTTGAGACCCATCCCACAGTCAAGGACCAATCCCTGACACTATTAATGATACCTCATTATGTTTGCAGACAGGAGCCTAGCATAACTGTCCTCTGAGAAGATTTACCTAGCTGCTGACTGAAAGAGATGCAGACACCCACAGCCTAATATCGGACAGAGGTAGGGGACCATTTATAGAAGAGTTAAGGGGAGGACTGAAGGCCCTGTGGAATAGGAACCCCGGAGGAAGACTAAAAGAGTCAACTAACCTGGAACCCTGGGAGGTCTCAGAGACTCAGCCATCAACAAAACAGCACAGAGGCTGGTGGAATCCTGGCAAATATGTAGGAGACAGCTCAGTTTATATGGCTGCCTTGTCTGACCTTAGTGGGAGAGTATGTTTAATCCTGCAGAGACTTGGTGCACTAGGTTGAGAGCCTGCGGGGGGGGGGGGGGGCACAACCTCTCAGAAAAGAAAAGGACGAGTTTGGGGAGGGAATTTGTGAAGAGAGGAGGCAGCATTTGGGGATGTAAATAAATAAATAAATAAATAGAAATAAAAAAAGAAGTCTTAACAAAAATATCATGTAAATAAAACATAGTATTCGAAACCTTGCAAGAACAGCAAAAGAACATTAGAACTCAAGGAATTCTGCCCAGCAGTTAACACAACAATGAAGGGTGAACATCAAAGACAGAGAACAGAGCCCTGCGGACTACTTGTCCCGAGGACTTCCCTCTGCTATGGAACATTGCTTTGCTTTTGTAGTCATCAAGTCCATTCTAATCTATAAATTGTCCGAAAATTCTAAGTCCTTTCTAGGCCCTCACTATGAAGTATGATTGACACTTAATAGTGCTTGATTTTTTTCTAAGCATAGCTGCTGGAGCAGATTAATAATTCAATCATCACCCTCTGAAGAAACTTAGAGATGTAGATTGTTAGCATTGGCCATCATCCTTAGCATAAGATGGTTTGACTAGCGGCTTTGATGTAGAAACTCTTAGTGAACAATTTGAATTTCAGAAAGACACAGTCTTAATAGTGCTTTTTGAGGTCAGGGAACAAGAACAATGGCAGCCTGACTGGCAGTAACTGACCTGCCTCTTTTGCTAAAGTTGGGTTGGTGATCGAGGTGATGATTAATTTCTTGTGCTCATTTGTGCCCTCAGCTTCCTGATGATTTAATAAAAAATTGTTAATGAGTAGATGTGTACCCTGAGGATTCAAAGTAGAAATGACAGTATAGACCATTCTCAACATTAAAAAAAATGATGCAACCTTCTAGAGTTAATGAAGCAATGGATCGGGAAGGAGAAATTACAACTGTAATTCTACTAAAAGCATAATCATCTTTAACTATATTCTAAATATTTGTCCTGATACCCACAGGTATGTATAGTTCTTACTTTCATCAAGGAAACTTTTCTTTACAACAGTGGAAAGCCACAACCAATGAAATGCAGTGTTGTAGAAATCTGTCCCATTGAATATGTCTACAAACAGTTCCCAAATTTAAAGATCAGGAAAGACTACAATAAAAAAAGAATATACAACTCATAAAAACAAAGGCGATCATTTTGAAAGAGAGAAGGAAGGGTATACGTCAGGACCTTAAGGGAGGAAGGAGATGGAGAAAAGAAGTAATTATGCTATAATTTCAGGAAATAAAGGAAATAATAAAAAAAAATGGTGCAAATATCTCTACTCACAAAATGGTAAATTATATTGAACAATTCATTAAATATAACATAGCACAATAAAATTTTTCTTATATTTATATATATATATATATATATATGTATATATATATATATTTATATATGTCAGCTTACAGGACAAAGTGGTTTTTATTTATAATTTTTATTCACATAATATATTATGTATGATATCAATTTTCCTTTACACAACTCCTTCCAGATCAAAAGCCAAAGTGACACCTCATTCTGGAAAGAAGGTGAACCAAGCAGAATACTCCTCCACTGCTGGTAGGCATGAAATCTTATACAACTACTCTGGAAATCAACTTGGCAGTTTCTCAGAAAATTTGGAATAGTTCTATCCCAAAAGATATTCCTACACACAATGACACTTGCTCACCTATATTTAAAGCAGCTTTATTTGTTGTAGCCAGAAAAATGGAAATAATCCAGATGTCCTTGAACTGAAGCATGGGTTAAGAAAACATGGTACATTTATATAATGGAACACAACTCAGCTATTAAATAAAGGACATCATGAAATTTTCAGGCCAATGGATAGAACTAGAAAAGTATTATCCAGAGTGAGGTAACCCAGACTCCAAAGGACATGCATAGTATATACTTACACATAAGTGGACATTAGTCAAAGTGTACAGATACCCACACTACAACCTCTGGACCCAAAGAACCTAAATAACAAGGATGACCCAAGAAAGGATCCTTGAAACTCACTTAAAAGGGGAAATAAAATAGTCATTGGAGTTTAATGAAGGGAAGGAATCAGATGAGATAGGGAATGCAGAGGGGAACTGGTATGAGTAATCATATGTAGAAAAAACCAGGGAGAGACTGCTGAGAGTGTGAATGGAAATCAATGGGACATAGGGACATAGGCACATAGGGACAGCTCTAGAACCTACCAGAATCTTGGGATGAGGGATGCTCCAGGGGGTTTATGAGGGTTACTCGAGCTGAAACACTTAACATTGGGGAATATGGAGTCTGAAATGGCTACCTCATGTGACCAGGCAAGATATCATTGGAGGAATAAGGACACAAAGCTACATACAAAACATTTGGACCAGAACTTGTCCTACATACAAGTGGGGACAAGGATGGAGAAGATATTAAGGGAATAGCCATATAAATTCTGACACAAACTGAGACCCATCCTATGGGTAAGAACCAATCCCTGACATTGTTAATGATACTATGTTATATTTGCTGACAGGAGCCTAGCAAATTGTCCTCTAACAACTTCACCCAGCAGCTGACTGAAAAAAATACAAATACCCACAGCCAAACATTAAATGGAGCTTGGGAAGTCTTGTGGAACAGTTGAGGGAAGGATTACTGACTGGGAGGAGACAGAGATTCCATAAAAATATCAATAGAGTCAACTAACCTTGAACCTTGGGGCCTCCAAGACACTGAATCACCAACTAAAAAGCATATATAGCTTAGACCACCACACCCTGTCCCGCAGAAATGCTACATGGTCTTCATGTGAGTCCCACAACAGGAGCAGGTGCAGTCCCTGAATCTTTGCCTGCTGTGAATCCTGTGCCACAAACTGGGCTGCCTTTTCTGGCCTCAGTAGTATAGCATGTGCCTAGTTCTGTGGTAAATTGATGTGCCGGGGTCGGTTGGTACCCAGGGGCAAACCCTGTCCCCTTATAGGAGAGGGGAAGTAGATGGGGGAGGCAATATGTGAGTAGAGAATATATGGAGAAGGGAGGGGGTTGTGATGAGATTGGGATGTAGAATAAATAGACAGAGATAGATAGATAGATAGATAGATAGATAGATAGATAGATAGATAGATAGATGATAGATAGATGATAGATGATAGATAAATGGAAATAAAAATAATTAAATAACTGATATTATCTCATCCAAAATACTTTATATAACTTTGACTTAGGAATTAAAATATCATACATTTTTTATAATTTCACACAGAATTTCACTGAGATATCATAATTCCAAGAATGAAACTAATGTCTAAAATTATATATATATATATATTTTTTCTCAAAGTAATTGAATTCAACTAAAATCTCTAACAAAATTGTACTTAAGAAAATCTTTCTGATGGGTTGAAAATCTGAAGTAATTCATAAATTAGACCTAGAAGAATATTAGAGAATAATTTTGGAATGAAAGGTAAGTCACATAGACTGAAGAGATGGCTTTAAATCTAACTAAGCTTACCATGCAAGGATGAAGACCTTAGGTTAATTTCCCATTACCCACTTACAGAGCAGCTTGTAAGTGCATCTGTGCCTTTAACTCTACTCTGGCACTGTAGGGGGCAGAGACTGAAGGATCATTATGCTGCAATCAGCAAGACCCCAGGTACTGTGAGGGATTTTGTCTCATGGTAATAAGACAGAGAGTTCCCCTCTAACTTACACTCACACATGTGGATATATATCATGTACTCAGACTTACACAAGTGAATAGACCACACTTATAGATCAAACACACACACACCTATTACATACTCTAAATATATGTTGTACTAAACTGTAGCATCATTACAAGTATAAGATTCTATCCTGAATATCAGAAATGACTATTATACATAATATATAGAGATAGATAGATAAATAGATAGATATTATATATTATATATAAATATTATGTATTATATATAAATATTATATGCATGTATGTATTACTGGATATTTTATCTATTAACATTTCAGTGTTATCCCGTTTCCTTGTTTCTCCTCTATGAACCCCCTATTCCATTCCCATCCCCCTGATCTATGAGGGTGTTCCCACCCCCACCTCATTCACTTCCACCTCACTGCCCTAGCTTTCCCCTACACTGGGGCATCGAGCCTTTACAGGACCAAGGGTCTTTCCTCTCACCAATGTCAGATATGATCATCCTCTGCTACACTTGCAGCAGGAGCCATGGGTGCCTCTATATGCTCTTGGGAGGGGAAAAACAATGCAAGATCAGGTATGAGAGGAAACAAGGATGATATACAGAGGGTCAGGAATTGGACAGAGGTGTGTAGCAATGGAGAATGGGGAACTGGGAATAGTCACCAGAAAATCCCACATGCCAGGAAAGCAAGAGACTCCCAGGACACAACAAGGATGATGGGATGTGATTAGTTGAAATGCCCAACAAAGGGGAGGGAGAACCTGTAGAGACCATATCTAAAGGTTAGGCAAGTCACTTGTTGGGAGGATGCAGCCACCCACTCATCTCCAAATTTTTAACCCAGAATTGTTCCTATCTAAAGGAAACACAGGGACAAAGAGTGAAACAGAGCCTGAAGAAAAGGCCATCCAGAGGCTGCCCTACCTGGGGATTCATTCCATATACCAACAACAAAACCCAGACATTATTGTGGATGCCAAAAAGTGCTTGCTGACAGGAGCCTGATATAGCTGTCTGATAGGCTGTGGCAGAGCCTGACCAATTCAGATATGGATGCTCACAGCCTATGTTGGAGTGAACATAGGAACCCTAACGGAGGAGTTAGGGAAAGGACTGAAGGAGCTGAAGGGGTTTGCAAATACCCCTTCAGGAAGAACAGCAATATCAACCAGTCATATCCCCCTGAGCTCCCAGGGACTAACCACCAACCAACATAACTACTTCTTAAAGTTAAAAATGGTGCTTATGAAAATTTTGTGAAACCATGGAAAGCCAAGTACAGAAAATAAAATTACAGATAAGTTTCGTTCTAAATTTGGAAAAGTATTGTAGAAGGGTTGTTGCTGACTTGCAGCCAGTAAATTTATTTGATGCAGGACAGAAACTTTGTTTTTACAGAGGAAACCAGCATATTAATCATCACAAGTAAATGGAATTAAAATAAATATTTCAACAGACTCATAAAGTCCATATGAGAAAAAACCTCAATTATCTTTTATGATTAAAAACAGCATAAGGTACAGAAGGTGTGAGAGGAAATGTCTAAATACATTAGAGTTGTTGAAGGAGGTATTATGACCTTTCTTCACTTTTACTCACTAGTAACTTGTTCAATATCAGCTCTTATTAAATCAATACAATATAATGTAATTAAAATATAGGCACATCATCCCTTTTAAAAGAAGCTAAGGGAAAATAATTTAAAACACTAGGATATCAATGGAAGAACCCACAGTTAAGGAAAAAGATATGTATGATTGTTGGGAGCCGACTCCTAGCCGAAAGCAGCTATCATCTTTGCAGCCATCTCGAGCCATATACCTTCACAAGAGACTTGTTTTCAACAGCTCGCAACAGCTGAGCACACTCTAATAAACATCTTGTTTTCTCACATATCTCGTTTTACTCTTTAGTGCCCCCAGGTGCAAGGCGTGAGTGGTATCCACGCTGCAAGGCATGTGGCATAGTGCCTTCAGCTGTGTTTCCCTGCTTCTACATGAGGGCAAGGCACGTGGTAAAGCATATAAATACCCAGGATTTCCTTTCAATGAAAGAAGAGAGACTTGATTAGACTCTGTCTTGTCTCCATTCTTCACATCTCTTGCCCTTCCATCACCACTCTCTCTCTTGCTAGACTCTGACCTGAGGACCAGAACAGCAGCTCGACCGAGACAAAGTGGCCCCCAAACATGGGGCAGAATGGGCTGTTATAAAGTGTCCACCAAACATGGGGTAGAACAGGCAGTTACATATGATAAAGTAGAATTACTAAAAAATATATCAAGACAGAGTATCAGGTACAGTCCTTGTGTCAATTGACAGTGAAGTGCTAGGTCCACATGCTCTTCATCGTCTATAAATGAAATACATATCCTGGAAACCACTATTAAGGATCGCCCATTGCCCACAGATTTCTTAGCATACTATTTATCCTCATCATGCAAATTTTTTATTTCCACAAAGATTACAGGAATTACAACCAATATAAAGGCAAACCTGCAAAGCTCAGTCCAAAATTATACGTACATTAAACAACTCTTGTAACTAAGGCTCAGACAACTTTGTAGAAAGGCTTAGGTTAGGGATAGATTGTTAGAGCCAGATAATCAGGGGCTTTGCTGACTGTTTTGAGTTGATTGCTCCAAGAATGGTAAGAAGCTAAAGTCATAAAACCTCACCAAAATTATTGAGTGAATATAAGCTAAATAACAAACAGAAATAGACATGCTTAAAGTGGTGGAGAAACACTATGGAGGCCTCAAGCATACTCAGAGAAACACAGCTAAGAATTGCTAAGAACTGAATAGAAAAGTCTTCCCCAAGGAATAGTATAGAAATTTGTTATCTATTATTAAATATTTGGTTTGAAAAAAATATTATAGAGACTAAAGTTGTGTTTATGTGTTGAGATATACACATGATTATTCATATATATATACACAAATATGTGTGTGTGTGTGTTTGTGTGTGTTTATATGTATATATCATCAACAATAATAAAAAAGGAATTTAAAGAGAGCAAGCAGAGGCATATGGGAGAGAGCAAAAGGGCTGGAAATTATGAAATGATATTATAAGCTAAAAAAATAATTAAATATAAACTATCTAGTCAAGTTTATTTTCATAAGATCATTAATAAAGTCTTATTACACAACTAGTAAATAATATTTAGAACAAGCAAAACAATGAGATTTAGACAGGGAAAATGGTGTATGTACAGAAGACTTGATTTATCTTTTAGACATATGCACATATAATTTTATTTGTAAGAGAATCTAAAATAATTGAATATACGGATGTAGAAAGAACAGTGATCTCCAATAAAAATCGGTAGCATAAATTGTATCCTGTGGTTCATTAACACAAGTACGTGTGATGAAAATCAAGAAGCTAGTATACATGACATGTTAATTATGCTGTATTGTATTATAGAAACTTCTAAGATTCCAGGCGCTCTCACCTGAACTAGGTGAGGACTGATTATTCATTTCAGTTTTACATAAATGTATCACTGTATCTGTCTTTACTATATTTGAATAATAGTAATAATAAAATAAGGACAAAAAATCTTAACCATGTCAAACTATGCTCAAGTTTCTATTTGAGTCACTTATAATTAATCATTTTATTTTATGATAGGCTTACATGTTTGTGTGATTTGCATTCATGGTGATAGATCAGTCAATGTCTTACGACACTGTATAGGAAGAAGCTTCAGCATAGTTTTAAAAAGACATAGGCTATAATTTTTGCTAATAATGAATATAATAACTTATACATATGTGCATTGCTTTTACTCTTCTCGTTCTTTTTTTCTACTTTTAATACTACTAAGAGATAACAGGATATTTTATCTTTGACCATCATAAATAATATTACATTGAACACTTCCAAGTCTCTATCATCCTATTACTGTGGACAATTAAGCAGATTTCTGACAGATAGCTTCCCAGAATTGAAAATGCTGATCTGCAGTACTGGAGCACACTACAGTATAATCATTACTTTGACATTGCCCTTGGAAATTTTTTTGAATCATATGTTTTACTTAATCATAGCTTTGCTGCTTTGTCTAAATAGTGCCCTATAGCTGGAAACAATTAGTTAAATTAATTCTCTCCTCTCTGAAAGGCAATATGTATACCTCATCCCTGCTTTAACCAAAAACTTTGATTCCTACAGTGACTAACGTTCCCTGTCATATTCTGTAGTTTATAGTCCATCCCTTATTCTCTTTCCAAAGTTGTGTATCCAGTACACAATTTAAATTGAATATAAAGGGAAAACAATTTTGACTCATATTAACTACTATTTTCATCTGAAATCTGCAATAGTTCCAAACAGAAAATTACAAATTTTTCCAAAATGTTTTCCCCACAGCACAACATGATGTGACTAGAATCATATTCATAAACATCTCCCATGACAAAACAAGAGCCTTATGCACAACAGTCATTTATTCTGCATTGACAAACCTTTCTTTAACAGCTACATATGGTCAATTTCTCTGTTTTATGTTGTATCTTTTTCAATTGCACCTATGAGTCATTTTAATATAGATAATTGAATTGCAGTTAATTTTCCATCTGGTGTTCCAGATTGGTTACTTACTACTGCTGATTTGAAGCTGATATTTTTCATTTATATTACTTGATCATTTTATTCACTGTCATGTCTCTAACAGTATGTGACATTTATAAAACATGTCATGTGAAACAGAACAAAATTCCCCATGTGTAATTCCTTATTGAAACATTTGGATATTTTACGCTGCTTTTCTTTAAACCATGTTTTGACTTAAATTCCCAGATCTTACATTTTTCTTGTGAGATGTAACTTGAGGTAACATTAGAAATACAAGAATTCCTATAAATTATCTTATGATCTTTTATTTTTATTGCTATTTAATGTACAGGGTATATTAATGACAGGATAAACCTTGATAAATTGTTTTCTTTTAATTACTAAAATTAAATCATTATTCCTTAATAGGAAACCTAGCATTGTTGTTATCAGGATATTTTTGTTGAAAATGTCACAAAATTATTAGTAGTGTAAATGACATAGATTAAATTTTATATAAATATTTCTTTTAATACAGCAATAGTAGATTAAAGTATGTTCACGTCATTTGGTACTGTTAAAATTGTAAAGGATATTATTTTATTTTTCACTTTACATTCCAGTATCTTTTCTCCCTCTCCTCCCAGTACATCCTCATACAGATACTCCTCCTATTCACCCCTTACCTCTGAAAAGGGGGATTCCTACCATCGGATATCTGTCTAGCAAGCACCTATGCACCCATAGGCATACGCAGAAGTCACATGCACAAGCTTACAAACAAGCACCTCCAGACACTACAGAATTAGGTGCATCCTCTCTCTCATTGAGGCCAGACAAGGCAGCCAAGTTAGGTCAATGGGATCCACAGGCAGACAACATATTCAGAGACAACCCCATTTCCAGTTGTTGGGGGACGCTCATGAAGACAACACTGTATATCTGCTATATATGTGCAGGAGTCCTAGGTCCAGCTTGTGCTTGCTTTGGTTGATGATTCAGGCTCTAGAAGCCCCCAAGAGTACAAGTTAGTTGTGGAGTCCCTGTCCTTTTCGGGTACCACAACCCTTCCTCCAAAACTTTTCTTTAGACTTTGAAGTTCCATGTAAAGTTTGGCTGTGGGTCTTCTGTATCACTTTCTATTAGCTGCTGGGTGGAGCCTTTCAGAGAACAGTTTTGCTAGACTCCTGTCTGCAAACATAGTCGGGTATCATTAGTAATGTCAGGGATTGATTATTTCTTATGAGATCAGTCCCAATTTGGGTCAGTCCTTTGTTGGACATTCCCTCAGTCTCTGCTCTATATTTCTCTCTGCACATCTTGTCGGCAGGACATATTTGGGATTGAAAGTTTTGTAGGAGAGTTGTTCTCCTTATTCCTTCATTGTAAATCCTGCCTGCTTACAGGATCCATAATCCCCACCCAGCTATTGTTGACAGATAGACACCCTGGGGCCTTTCCCACCTCAACCTAGGTCCCAGGTTTGGCACATTCTAGAAATTGTTCCCCCTTCTTCCCAAAGACAATATCTGTTCCCTTTCCCCTCTTCTCCTTACATTTGATTTTCTACCCCTACCCTATTCCCCTCCTCTTCATCTCCTCTGTCCTATTCAGTTCCTTGTCTCCATCCACCTCAATATCTATTTTATTTCACCTTCTGAGAAAGATTCAATCATACATGCTTATGTCCTCATTATTTGACTTCTTTTGTTCTATGGATTACAGCATGGTTATCCTGTACATTGTGGCTAATATCCACTTATAAATGAATACATATCATGCATGCCTTTTGGGGTCTAGGTTACCTCACTCATGATATTTTCTAGTGTTGTAAAGTTTTTCATGTATTGGAAAATTAATTACTTTGGATTCAGAGACCAGGTTTGCTTATTATTAGGAATTATATATGTGTATAATAAGATAGTGTTTTCAAAGACAAAACAAATATGTTTGAAAATTGTAGTAACAATATTCCATGTTAAGGTTTCTCTTAAAATTAAATTTGTCATAAATAACAGGTAAAATTCAAAACATATATTATTGCTTTCCCTCTTATTCCAGTCCAATTTCTATGTTAAAAATTATGTCTCCTTGAACTTTATATTTCTTCTTCAATTTATCTTATTTCAAAATTACAAAAAACTGCCATTTCTCCTACTGTAAAATGTTTTGGATTAGACTCTGTATATGCAGATAATTCTAGTCTGCTTATTCCATTTAACAATCAGAGTCACAGTAACCTTTACAAAGTGAAAAATAAAAAACCTGGAGAAGCTTACATCTGTATTTTGATATGTATTGATACAATGTTTAATTATACTGATGTGTTTGTTATGTCTCATAGTCATCTTAATACATATATACACAAATATGAATTTTATACTTTATAATTTATTCACCACACAGAATTCTTGTTTGCTGATGCTTTAGATTTTACAAAAATATGCAACATTGTCTTGTATAAGTTTTATTTAAATCTCACAATAAAGGATACAAGCTTCAACTTTGTAGAAATCTTTGTTATGCAATAATAAATTACAATGTTAAATCAGTTTTGATTCTTTTAAATGCTCTTAAATTCACACTGCTTGTAAAGTCTGTTTAATTTTTCAATCACTCAGCTAGCAGTTCTTAGAGCAATGCAGGGAAAAAAGTTTGGCTATCTCATCTCGAGGTCACAAAAATTGCTGTCTACATTTGAAATATGATATTAAATACACAATTACATAGCATTACGTACAATGTATATAAACTATTAAAATGTTCTTAATTCAATGAAATAAAACATAGAGTTTAAAATTAATATAATTACAAATGATCAAAAGTACTTAAAAGCATTTACCAGGAATTGCTTTCAATGTATGTTGAAGTACATGTCTAGTAAAATATTAAATTTTACATTAGTCTCTCATTATTGAAAGCACAATATTAATTAGGATAAAGCTCAATGCTTTCAAGATACTTTATTTTATAACCAGCAAAATAAGCAGTGACTACTTTAACAAATTCACAGTGCAGCATGTTAGAAAATATCTATGACTAATATCGAATAATCAGTGAGTGAATACCATGTGTGTCCTTTTGTGATTGGCTTTTGTGATTGGGTTACTTCACTCAGGATGATAATTTCTAGTTCCATCCATTTACCTAGGAAATTCTCAAATTCATTGTTTTTAACAGCTGAGTAATACTCCATTGTGTAAATATACCACATTTTTTGAATCCATTCCTCAGTTGAAGGACAGCCCAGAACCTTGAAGTGCCCAAGATTCAACTCACAGGCCACATGAAGCTCATGAAGAAGGAAAACCAAGTAGGGGTGCTGCGGTCCTTCTTAGAAGGAGCAACAAAATACTCAAGGGAGCAAATATGGAGACAAAGTGAGGGACAGAAACTGAAGGAGGGGCCGTCTGAAGACCATTCCACCTGAGTATCCATCCCATGAGCAGTCACCAAAGGTAGATGCTGATGTGGAAGTCAGGAAGTGCATGCTGATAAGAGCCTGATATAGATGTCTCCTCAGAGGTCTGCAAGAGTCTGAAATATTCAGAGGCAGATGCTCACAACTAGCCATTGAACTGATCATGGGGTTCTCAATGGAGGAGTTAGAGTGAAGACTGAAGGAGCTGAAAGGATTTGCAGCACCATGAGGAGAGCAACAATACCAACCAACCACAGCTCCCAGGGTCTAAACCACCAGCCTGGGAGCACTTAGGGAGGGATCCAGGTCTTTAGCTGGATATGTAAGAGTGGAGGGCCCTGCTGGGCATAGGTGGAGGAAGAGATCCTTGACCTCATGAAGGCTGGATGCCCCAGGGGGTGGGAATTTGAGGGTGGGGAGGTGGGAGTGGGGGGTAGTTAGGGGTTACATCCGCAGAGAAGAAGGAGGACGGGTGAGGGGATAGGGGGTTCCTGAGTGGGTGGGGGATGGGGGTAAGGGGACAACATATGAAATGTAAATAAAACATCCAAGAAAAAAAAAGAAAAAAAATATCCATGAATTTCAGATTTTCCATGTATTTTTAAATCTTTTGCATTCTTTACAATATGAAATATAGGTAAGGTAACACATACTTTGAATTATAGCAATCATGAGTCAAGCACTAGAAAACAAACAAAAGAAACAAAGCAAATATAAAAAGCTGTAAATGCTTTATGAGGTCTATGAATGTCATTGCTATTATAGTCAGTTATATAAAATATTGAAGTATATTTTCTTTAACTTTTTGTTTTATTTTTAGTCAATTATCTTTATAATTTTAGAAGTCATACAATATTCTTTTTGTTCTTGAAATTTTGACCCGGCTGAATAACTCATAATTTTTAATTGATTGAAATTGTTGGCAACACATCATAATTTACACATAAAAAATATAATCCCTGAACTCTTTAAGTACAAAACTATTCTAAAATTGCATAGAACAACTAAACATAACAGCAGGGGTGAGGGATCCAATCTCAATGTATAAAGCTACAATACAACTTCCATATTTAAGGCTCAGGGATGTGACCTTTATTTAAGGAGCAATAAATCTTCTTCAGAAAGAAATGACAGGGATACTACAACCATGAAACATAAAATTAAAGTTGTATAAATGAGACCTGAACAATAATAAAATCCATTAACATGCTAATGTGTATGGAGGAAATCTCTCAGGGTCCCACCACTAGACAATGTGTTGTACGTAAAAAACTGCTAAGAGACTGAATTTGTTTTGCCAAGACAGGACTTGATTGGTTTCATTTATATATTTATTTAAGTAAATGTAACAATAACAATTAATTTATATTAATTCTATTAAATGAATCTCATATGGAGTTGATCTTATCATTTTTAAACTTTGAAATCCAAGCATTAGAGAACCATATACTTTAGCTACAAATGTTCAAAACACATATTAGAGTAATACAGTAAAATGTTAAAATTTCACTATCGTAATCTAAGCTCAATTACTAGTTACCTTACATCAAATGGTTTTCTCCACTATATACAGTATTACACATACTTTAAATCACTACAATTTGTAAATGCCTGTACATTTTTGAGGGAAGCTTTTATATCTCTTTGTCAAATATCAGTGTCTCTTTCCAATTCTTTTCTTTATTAATACTTCATCCTCTCTCATTTGCATATATTTTGTGCTAACATAGGATTGAAGGTCATGAATGTGATTGCTGAACTATGGTGATATGACCACATGCACATAAGCACACAATGTCCAAAAATAGGGTTAACAAAGGGTATGCAGGTAAATAGACAAAAGGTAAAGGGAGATGATGATGTTGAGCTGTGAGTTTTTAAGGAGTATAGTGTGACACACAGTGTGCACTACAAGAACATAGTTGATCTTTTTGTCTAGTTGTAACTTCTTCTATCCATATTCTAGTCAGTGCAAACTAATTTTAACTAAGTTATTTCTGTATTAAGACCTATAATTTATATCTTTTCAGTTATATAAGAAAGTATGTATCAGTTCCTTCTAAAACTGAGATTGGTATAACATAAACGAGCTGTTATTAGACCTATGCTGAGACAATTTGCCTATGATAAAATTACATGTCAAAGGCTTCCATCCTTGTAATTTTACTGGCCAGAGATTATTTATATTAATGTTTATGTGTGACAAAGAACCATCATTATTTAGTATGGGGATGTTGAATTCTCTGAACATTTGGTTTTCTGTTTTTAATTTTACATGATATCTCACTGGAATGGATAGCAGCCAGGTGAACCACTCCATGGCTCCGACTAGAAAGCCTCATCTTTATTTTCTATCCCCAGAAATGTACATCCTTAGTTTAAATGAAAATTCTGCCAGCTTCTCAGTAGCCCACAATTATCACTGAGGTTAAAGTTTTTCTTGAGTATAAGTTCAAGTCTTGGGGCTGGTGTATGAACAGCATTGGTATTATTATTATTATTATTATTATTAATTATGTTCAAAATATTTTTACCCTGGAACACTTATTATTCTTGCCCCCATTTTTTTTTCTGCTGACACATGTGTAGCACCAAATTCAAAAATGAACATCAATCTACAACCCATTCAACAAACAATGGATGAACTCCAGTGTACTTGTTTTATCCCTGTAATTTCCTATTGATTCTTTTCTGGCATCACTGAAGTTGAAATTAGAGAGAATTATCTACACTAAGGTAAATATCTAAAGTTTTTCTTCTTTGGATATCTTCTGATACATAATTCCAAAGAATGAATATATATATATAATTTTCTTCTTAATTATATGATAGATCAAGGTTTGTTCTGAGGAAATACAGCAAAGCATGCATTATACTCAAATAAGGGTGATATGTGTGGTAAATGCTATTAACATTCCATGCTAAGAGCTGCCACAGTGTTTGTGAACTGCCTTCACATTTTCCCAGAGATTTTAAATCATCTAACTTATATCCACAATATCCTCTCCAAACCTAACTTTGAGCTACAAGCCTTCTCTATATGTATACACAGAGTCATGGAATAAGCTGTAGTATATATTGTACTGAAGCTTTCTTGCCTTAAACTAAGACAAATCTATTTAAAACTATTTTAAAATTGTATTTAAGGGAGAGGAAGATATATATATATATATATATATATATGATAGATAGATAGATAGATAGATAGATAGATAGATAGATAGATAGATTGAAATAACATACATATGGATTTTTGGATATGTCTGAGTGAATGAATCCTTTTCTGTGAGGATGGACATTCTCACTAGAGCATGTGTAAGAGCCAAAAATTGATATCAGAATGTCTTTGCATATTTCTTTCTTTTATATTTTTTAAATTTTCTATTGGTTATTTTGTTTATTGACATTTCAAATATTATGCTCCTTCCCGTTTTCCCCTCTGCAAAACCCCATCTCATCTGCCTCCCCTTGTTTTTGTGAGAGTGCTCCACTACCCATTCACCCACACCCACCTCATTGCCCTAGCATTCCTCTACACTAGGGCATGAAGCCTCCACAAGACCAAGGGCCTCCCCGTTCGTTTTCCATCTGCCACTGAATATCCCGCCATTCGCTTACCTTCTACCACCAAACTGCTGCCATCTGTATACCAGTTAAGACTTCCTGTCTAGGGCTTGTCCTTCAGGTCACTCCAAGTACCTGTTTCTTCTGCCAGGATATCAACACAGTGATGGACAGGAGAAGAGTCATCAGTCACAGGTAGCAAGGTGGCAGGATTCAAGATGGCCAGGGGTGCAAAGATTACCCTTTCAGTCAACAACAGGCTCTGATAGTGCATCATGTGAGCATTAGTCATCCATCAGTCAGGGGGCTGCCGGATAGTTGATGTTGCTAAAAGTCCTCTCTGGTGGGAGTGAACTGAGGAGGTTAAATGTCTTGTACTCTCTTATTGACTTCTCTTAAATCTTGTACTGGCTTATAATCATTAGTGCCTGGCTTCTTCAGTTTCAACCCAAACTTTTGGGAATTCTGCTAGCCATTCACTGATATCTGGGGCTTCTGCCTTCTTCACCCAGGTTCTCTGTCTGTCTAAGTCCTATCCTATCTCCTGTCTTTCTCTCCTGTACTGCGGCCAAAAACCTTCTTGCCTGTTCTCTCTTCTTTCTTTCCTTCTTTCTTTCTTCCTTCCTTCCTTCCTTCCTTCCTTCCTTCCTTCCTTCCTTCCTTCCCTCTCTTTCTCTCTCTCTCTCTCTCTCTCTCTCTCTCTCTCTCTCTCTCTCTCTTTCTTTCTCTGTCTCCCTCTTATACTACACTTTCTCTGCCTCCTTAACTAAATCTTGCAGGGTATAGTCCTGCAATATGTTGCAATTTCTTTCTTATATCAGGTGCTGACTGTCCTACAAAGGCCATAGCCACTGCTGCCTGCTGACCCTCAGAAATTGGGTTGAAAGGCGTATAATGTCTATATGTTTCCAGCAACCTCTCAAGAAACACAGACAGTGGCTTGTTGGGTCCCTGAAGGACTTCTCTTACCTTGGCCAAATTGGTGGGCCATCTCACTGCCCTTGGAGACCCACTAGAGCCCGATGGTAGACCACCAGACACCTCTTACCTGCAGTTAAGGGGGTAATCCGGCATCAATCTCATTGGGAAGCTGCATAAGCTGCCCGTTCTCACCAGGAACGTTCTTATGGGCTTCTAATAGAATTCTTTCCTTCTCTTCAGTAATAAAGAGAACCTGTATACGCTATTGACAATCATACCAGGTGGGCTGGAGGGAAAACATCAAAGAATCTACCAGTACCATCGGACTGACTGGGTTGTCTGGAAAGGAAGGGTGATGAGTCTTCTAAGACCCCGACAGATATCTCCTCTCTTTCTTAAGGGGGGGGGGATAAATTTGTCTCCACCACTGTATCTAATTGACAGCAGGCTGGTACTGTGTCACAGCTGTTCTTCTTCTTATTTTTTTTTTTTACTCTTGCAATCATCTCCACCTGCTCTATCTTCTTCTCAACTATAAACATGAGTGAGTCAAAACTTCTGGAGCTCACGACTGAACTGCCAACTGCAGCCACTGTTTAAGTATATTTTTTAAGTTTCTTTTTGTAATACTAGAGTGTAACCAGAGTGTAACCATAATTTTGAGAAACAAAATCAATTTTCAACAATATAAACAATCTATTTTCTCTAAAATCAACACTAAATGCATTACTTTCAGGTTACAAAGTTGGCTGTCAGTTCCTATGCATTAATGCATGATAGTGCACCTTTTAGTAACTCATAAGAGACATTGTTTTAAATCCTATCTTTATACATCTGGTTTCTGAATGACTCCAAACCTGAGTTACCTGTTTTAAGCCAACTTTCTGTTACCAAAGTTGCAAATTTGTAATCATACCCAATAATTTATAGGCCAATAACCTATAACCAAGACATTGGTTATAGGTTATAGGAACATTTTTATACTTTTAAAACCAGTCATAAACAAAAATGAAGTAAATGCACATCTTATATTTTTTTCTAAACAAATTTTTCTTACTCTTAACTTCTTGTAAGGCTATTAGCCATTCCTGGAGGCAAAACTTTCTAGTGATATAGCTTCATAGTCTCTCAAAAATTACAAGCATACTCAATGAATGCAAACCTCTCACCTTCACCAGGATGTAAAGGAACCGTATAAAAACACTCTTCTAAATCTATAATAATTCTATATGCATTTCCTGGAAGGGCAGCTGGAGTAGGCTAGTCAGGCTGTCTTAACTCAAATGTGAAAGTTCTTAATTTAGGACTATCTACAAATTCCTGAAGTAGTTCATCAAGGCCTTATCTGACCCCAGATAAAACTTACACTGAAATCTCCTTTTCAATCTTGGGGGAAGAAAAAAGGAACAGTTTCTTTACCAGGAAAGCCAAAAAGTTCTTAGTCTCCCCAAGAGCAGCTTGTGCAAAGAATCATTTTTGCCAGGGCTCCTCCCACTGTGCCTCACTTCCATCTGCAGAGCAGGGGGACTTGTCTATCAGCTTTTATTATGGAAATTGAGGTTGCCTTTTAAACAAGTTTTAAGCTAAATCAAGCCAGAAATGTTAACCCTTTTTATCTTTCTGAACATGAAACATAGAACAGACATTTATTCTAATGAAACAAAGACAGACAATGACACACGTGGACAAACTTGGTGGGCCAAGGACTCACAATAGACAAAGAAAGCATAACCAAGAATCTCTCTGGTAGGGGCCGGAGAGTTCCTTTTCTTTTACTGACACACCATAGGAGATCAGACAATTGTTTTAGCTATTTCTCTGCCGATGTCCATGTTACCTCTTGTTAACTCAGGATATTCAACACAGTAGATTGAGTCCAAAATAACGTCAGTCAGAGTCCAAAAACACACAGTCATTCCACCAAGAAAACAGAAGAAACACAATCAGTTCACCCCTGTCACAGGCGGTGGATATACCAGGTGATACAGACATTTCTCGCCCTTGTCACAGGTGCAGAGACCGGGTTACAAAATCAAAACATGAAAGACTGCCTGTGGGAGAACCTAATAAGCAGATGACATGGCCAGCCCATGCTGGACCTAATTTAACAGGTTTCTTACACCACCAGCAATGAACAACACAGAATTAGACACAGACACACAGCCACGAGAGCTTCAACAGACGCTGCCCCAGGAGGCGGTGGCCAAAGACCACCTTCAAGCAGAAAAGGGGTCATTTCTGACCCTATCTCCCATACAAATGAACTCCAGAGCGTCCTCTAGAGAACTGTGGCCTACAGTGTGCAGACACATCTGTCCTACTGCTTCCACTTCCTGAGAATTCCCTCCCAGAATTTGTAACCTGACCCTATCTCAGGGGAGCAAAATGTTCTCTGTGGCTTGTCCAGTTCCCGATCCTTCCATGAGCACAGAAACAAGAATACACAGATGGTTGCCCCTGCCATGGATGCACAGAGACTTCAAAAACACAGTACACGCCATGGGCACAGACACCTCATAAGCACAGTACACAGTCTGTTATCCCTATCACATCATGAGTAACACAAAACATAGACAAAGTAGACACACAAAAACACTAACAAAAATCCGTCTCACTTGAGAAAACCAACACCACTTCAGAAACATAGATGGCTGGGAGGTCCTTCGTGCCTCCTCCAGCAAGAGGATCACTGCATCCTCCCTGGCCTCCAAACGGGCACCCACCAGGTGTCCCTGGTGTCCCTCCTCACCAGGTTGTGGCAGCTGCAACCCTCCTAGCATGTCTGCTGGTCACCCGTTCACCTCCTGCTGAGACAAAAAACTGTTTGCTGCCTCTTATGAGACAGAAACAACTGCTAAACCAAACCACAGAAGTGTACTTCTCAGAAATCAAAACCAGATGCCAGAACAAGACTGACAGACACACAAGACAAAGACTGCGGTATCCTTATCTCCCAGTGGGGGTCTTGGAGATCAGGGTGGTCGCAAATCCCAGACAAGCCCCCACTGAAGACCCCCGCAGAGGGGAGACCCTCACTCAAGTCTCGGGATGTCGAGGCCACCCAGTAATTCACTCAAGACACCGAAAACTGGAGCAACAGCTGAGGTTTAATTGGGAAATGGACAACTAGCTGTCGGTCAATTCGTATGCCCACGCAGGAGTTGAATTGACTTGATTTCCCTTCTAAGTAGGACTGAAGCATCCACACTTTAGTTTTCCTTCTTGAGCTTCATATGGACTGTGAGTTGGATCGCAGGTATTCTGAGCCCTTTGCTTAGCATCTACTTATCAGTGAGTTCATACCATGTGTGTTCTTTTGTGACTCACTGACCTCACTCAGGATGATTTTTTGTAGTTTCATCCATTTGACTGTGTATTTCATGAAGTCATTGTTTTTAATAGCTAAGTAGTATTCCATTGTGTAAATGTACCATATTTTCTGTATCCATTCCTCTGTTGAAGGACATCTGGGTTCCTTCCAGTTCATAAGGGTGCTATGAACATAGCAGAAAATGTCTCCATATTATATGTTGAAGCATCTTTTGAGTATATGCCCAGGAGTAGTATAACTGGGTCCTCAGCTAATACTATGACCAATTTTCTGAGGAACCAGCAGACTGATTTCCAGAGTGGTTGTACCAGTTTGCAATTCCACCAGTAACGGAGGAGTGTTCCTCTTTCTCCACATCCTTGCCAGCATCTGCTGTCACCTGTGTTTTTGATTTTAGCCATTTTGACTGGTGTGAGGTAGAATCACAGGGTTGTTTTGATTTGCATTTCCCTGATGACTAAGGATACTGAACATTTCTTTAGATACTTCTTGACCATTTGAGATTCCTCAGTTGAAAAGCCTTTGTTTAGCTCTGTATCCATATTTTAATAAGGTTATTTGGTCCTCGAGAGTCTAACTTCTTGAGTTCTTTGTATATATTAGACATTAGCCCTCTATCAGATGTAGGATTAGTAAAGATCTTTTTCCATTCTGTAGTTTGCTGTTTTGTCATGTTGACAGTCTCCTTTGCCTTACAAAAGCTTTTCAATTTTATAAGATCTCATTTCTCTATAATTGAACTTAAAGCCTGAGGCACTGGTGTTCTGTCCAGGAAATTTTCCCCTTTTCCTATGTGTTCAAGTTTCTATCTCACTTTCTCTTCTATTAGATTCACCATATCTGGTTTTATATGAAGGTCTTTGATACACTTGGAATTAAGCTTTGTACAAGGAGGTAAGAATGGATCAATTTGCATTATTATACATGCTGATTGCCACTTGAACCAGCACCATTTGTTGTATATGCTGTTTTTTTTTTCTACTGGATTTTATTTTCTTGTCACAAAATATATCTTGCTTATAGTTTTTCTCCCTTTACTACTTCCTGGTCTTTCATTTTTGTCTTTTATTCTCAATAGAAAACAATGGTCCTTAAAGGTTTTATAATAAAATAAATATAATATAATAAGATGAAACAAATATAGCACATTGTAATTGGATAAAAGAAGCAAACAGAAGAAGAAGACCACAAGAGTAGACAGAAGGGAGACCTACTCATTTAAGTACGTAGGAGTCCCACAAAAAACACAAAACTGAAACCCATAAACTACACATAAAGTTTATTATGCAAACTTGTACAGGCCCTATTTGTATTACCACAATCTCCGGGAGATCAAATAAGTTTTGAGCATTTTGAGTTAAAGGGCCTTGATTTTTAGTTCTTTCAATCACTCAGTCTGTCTGTTTACATTTACAACAAAATTATTTACTTTAGATAATTTCCCAACGACAATTTCCCTTCCCTCTTCTCCTTTAGTCCTCCCTGCTCCCACCTCCATTTTTCTCTTTTCCCCATAAACTGTTCCTCCATTTATCTCAGAACAGAGGAGGTATCACATGCTTATCAGCCAGCATTCACATATCAACTTACAGTTAGACTATGTACATTTTTACTATTGAGGCTAGAAGAGGCAGCCAAATGGTACTGGCAAAAAGTCAGGCAACAAGGTCAGAGAAAACATCTACATCTGCTTTTAAGAATCCCACATGAAGTGAAGATCAAGATATACAACTATTACATATGGCCAGACAGATTCAGTAATGTGCATTCATGGTCCTTGGATAGAGGTTTGGTTTCTGTGGGCCACTGTAGGCCTAGATTAGTTAATTCTGTAGGCTTTCCTGTGGTATTTTAATCACTTTGGCCCTTACAATCCCATTCCCAATTCTGTAGGATTTGCTGTGGGTCTCTGCATCTGTTTTCATCAGTAGCTGGGTGAAGCCTCTTTGAAAATGGTTATGATAGGCTCATACCTGCAATTATAGTGGAATATTTTTAATAGCACCAGTGTTGAGCTCCTTATCATGACATGAGTCTCAAGATAGACCAATCATTGGTTGGCCACTTCCTCAACATCTGCTCCATCCTTAAACCTTCACATACTGTCGGAAGGACAAGTTGTAGGTTGAAGGTTTTGTGGTTGGGTTGATGCCCTGATTCCTCTATTGCATGCCTTTTCTGGTATAGGAGATGGCCAATTAAGGATCCATATCCCTAATTGCTTAGAGTCTTAGCTAGTGTCATCTACCTAGATCCCTTGGAATTTCCATTGCCCTAGGTTTCTAGCTTATTGCAGAGATGCTGACAACCCCGGATACTAGTTGTCTCTCCCACAATTCTACCTATTCTAACCAACCTGATTCTTCCTGTTCCCATGCTTACTTTCACCCCCATCTTGTACCTTTTCTTTATCTACCAGAGATGTCTACTTTATTTCTTGTTCTCAGTGAGATTCACAATCACTTTAGCATTTCCTGTTACATAGCTTTTTTTGAGTATGTGGATTGTGGCATGGTTTTCTTTTAGTCTATTGTTAATATACATTTATAAAGTGAATACACATCATGTTTTTCATTTTTGGTCCAGGTTACCTCACTCAGGATAATCTTTTCTAGTTGCATTCATTTGCCTGAAAATTTCATGATGCTATTGATTTTAATAATAAGTAATACTCCATTGTTTAAATGTAACATAGTTTTGTTACTAGTCTAAGTTGAGGAACATCTAGGTTATTTCCAGTCTATTTTGTATGAAGGTGCTATAAACAGAGTTGACCAAGAATCCTTATGATATGGAGAGCATACTTTGGGTATATGTCCAGGAGTATTATAGCTGGGTCTTAAGGTAGATCTAGTCTCAATTTTTGAGTAAGCACCAAAGAGTTTGTACAAGTTTAATCTCTTATTAGCGATGGAGGAGTGTTCCTCTGGCCCTGGCGCCACAGCATCACCACATGATTTATTGCTTGAGATTTTTATCTCAGGAATTCTGACAGGTGTAAGAAGTAATATCAGAGTCATTTTGATTTGCATTCAAAATTAAAGCAATCCCACTGAAATCAAGGAGAAGACAAGGCATTCATTCTTTTCTTCCCATATCTATTTAATACAGTACTTCAAGTTTTAGCTAGAGAAATGAATCAACTAAAGGAGATTAAAAGGATACAAATTAGAATGGAAAAGGTACAGTATTTTTATTTGTAGATGATATGATAGGGTAGATGATTTACCTCAAAAATCAGAGAATTTCTACAACTGATAAACACCTTCAGCAAAGTGGCTATATAGAGAATTAACTAAAAAAATAATAGCCAATATCCTTTAATATAAAAATGATAAATTAGCTTAGAAAGAGATTAGGAAAAAACACCCTTCAGAAAAACCACAGATAACACGAAATATCTTGGTGTAACTTTAGTCAAGTAAGTGAAAAACCTACGCAACAAGAACTTAAAGTCCTTAAAGAAATAAATTGAAGAAGATATCAGAAGATGGAAATATTTCCCATATTCATGGATCCATAAGATTAACATAGTAAAAATGACCATTTTTACCAAAAAAAATCCATAGCGTCAATACAATTCCCATCAAAATTCCAACTTTCAATGAACAATACTTAAATTCATATGGAAAAATCAGAAAACCCAGGATACCTAAAACAATCCTGTACAGTAAAAGAACTCCCAGGGGTATGACCACTTCTGATTTCAAGATGTACTACATAACAATAGTAATACAAACTACATGGTGTTAGCATAAAAGCACAGAGATTTTTCAATAGGAACCAATCAAAGACCAAGAAGGTAAACCAATCACTTAACAAACATTTGATTTTGACAAACTATTCAAAATTATGCAAAAAAATGCCATTTTTAACAAATGGTCCTAACCTAACTTGATGTATGCATATAAAATAATTCAAATAGATACATATCTATCACCCTGTATAAACCTCAAGTTCAAGTAAATTAAAGATCTCAACATAAAATAAGATACATTAACCATGATCAAAGAGATATTTGGGAATATACTTGAATGCAGTGATACAAGAGGCAACATCCAGAACATAACATGTAGAGCTTTGGCTAAGATTAACAATTAATAAATTACACCATATGAAAAGTTTCTGTATGGCAAATGGCACATTTAAAAGGATAAAATGGCATTCTACTGAATGGGAAAATATTTCCACCAATCATACATCTGACAGAAAGCTTATATCCAAAATATATAAAAAAAACTTAATAAGCTAGAAATTAAAAAAAATATAACCCAAAATAAAATGGATTAAGGACCTTAAAAGAGAGTTACTTTTATTTCTTTACTTATTCCTTTCACGCTTCATTCACTGCCCCCTCACAGTCAAATGCTCCCACAATTCTCCCTCCCATTACCCTTCCTTTTCTCCTCTGAGAAGGTGAGGGTTTCCCAGGATATTCCCTAACCCTGGTACATCAACTCTCTGTAAGGCTAGGGACACCTTTCCAACTGAGTTCAGATAAGGCAACCCAGTAAGAAGAACATATTGCTGTATAGGCAACAGCTTTTATGATAGTCCCTGTTCCACTTCTTCAGGACTCACATGAAGACCAAGCTGTACTTCTACTACATATTTGCAGGGATACCTAGGCCTATGTAAATTCTTCAGTTGATACTTCAGTCTTTGAGAGTTCCAAGTGTCCAAGATTGATGCCTCTGATGATCTTCCTGTGGAGTTCCTATTTGCTTAGGGGCCCCACTATTTCCTACTATTCTACCATAAGAATCCCCAAGTTCCATTTTCCATTTGTCTGTCTCTGTTAGAGTCAGCTGCTGGGTGGAGCCTCTCAGAAGACAGTCATGCTAGACTCCTGTCTGCAAGCACAACATTGTGTCATTAATTATGTAAGGGATTGGTGCTTACCAATGGAATGGGTATCAAGTTAGGGAGGTAATTGGTTGGCTGCTCCCACTGCCTTTGCTCCAACCCTGCACCTTCATTTCTTGGAATACAGGATAAATTTGGGGTCCCAAGTTTCCCTAAATAGAAAATTATTGACAAAAGAATCTCTAACAGCCAAAAAAGCAGCTAAAGAAATGTTCTATGCCCTTCCACCCCTCACTTGGTCCCTTCAGCTGAGGCAGACTCCTAGCTGGTCTGCTCCCATGAAGACAACATATCCTGAACCATCCTAGAGGAGCCACTGTACTCAGAGCACCAGAGGAACTACTGCAATCAGAGCTGTAGAGGAACCTCTGCACTCAGAGAAGTGGAAAATCCAGTGCACTTAGAGCAGCTGAGGCAGCTGGATTCTCAAGAGCTCTAACACTCTAAGGATCATAGGATTTCAAGTTCCCAGTAGCAGCTTTAGTTCCAGGAGCTCTTCTAACAAGGATTTCAGGATCACAGAATCACAGAGACACCTAGACTCTGAGGAGTTCTAACACAAATAAGATAACAGGACAGACATGCTCCAGTCAGAGACAGTGTGTGGAGGTAGCACTAGAGATAACCAGATGGCAAAAGGCAAGTGCAAAAACATAATCAACAGAAACTAAGGTTACCTGGCATCATCAGAACCCAGTTCTCCTACCATAGCAAGTCCTGGACACCCCATCACACCAGAAAATCAGGATTCAGATTTAAAATCACTTCTCATGATGATGATAGAGGACTTTAAAAAGGACACAAATAACTCCTTTAAAGAAATACAGAAGAACACAGATAAACAGAAAGAAGTTCTTAAAGAGAAAACAGAAAAATCCTTTAACGAATTGCAAGAAAACAAAACCCAACAGGTGAAGGAATTAAACAAAACCATTCAGGATCTAAAAATGGAAGTAGAAACAATAAAGAAACAATAAAGAAATCTCAATAAGAAACTGCCCTGGAGATAGAAAACCTAGGAAGGAGACCAGAAGTCATAAATGCAACCATTACCAACATAATACAAAAGATAGAAGAGGACTTCATGTGCAGAAGACACCATGGAAAACGTTGATACAACTATCAAAGAAAATGCAAAATCCAAAAAGCTCCTAACCCAAAATATCCAGGAAATCCAGAACACAATGAAAAGATCAAACCTAAGGATAATAGTTGTCAATGAGAGTGAAGATTCTTAACTTAAAGGAACAGTAAATATCTTCTCCAAATTATAGAAGAAAACTTTTCTAACCTAAAGAAAGAGATGCCCATGAACATACAAGAAGCGTTCAGAACTCCAAATAGGCTGGATCAGAAAAGAAATTCCTCCCATCACATAATAATCAAAACATCAAATGCACAAAACAAAGAAAAAATATTAAAAGCAATAAGGGAAAAAGGTTAAGTTACATATAAAGGCAGACCTACAAGAATTACACCAGATTTCTCAACAGAGACTAAAAAGTCAAAAGATCCTGGACTGATATCATACAGACCCTTAGAGAACACAAATGCGGACCCAGACTACTATAGCTGGCAAAGTTCTCAATCACTATCAATGGAGAAACCAAGATATTCCATGACAAAACCAAATTTACACAATATCTTTCCACAAATCCAGCCCTATAAAGGATAATACACGAAAAATTACAACACAAGGAGGGAAACTACAACCTAGAAAAAGGAAGAAAATAATCTTCAAACAAACCCAAAAGAAGAGCTACACAAACATAATTCTACCTCTAATTAAAAACACATAACATGAAGACACAATCATTTTTCCTTAATATGTCTTAACATCAATGGACTCAATTCTCCAATAAAAAGACGTAGACTAGCAGACTGTATACGTAAACAGGACCCAAATTTTACTGCATACAGCAAATGCACCTCAGTGACAAAGACAGACAGTACCTCAGAGTAAAAAGCTGGAAAACATTTTCCAAGCAAATGGTCCCAAGAAACAAGCATGAGTAGCCATTCTAATATCAAATGAAATCGACTTTCAACCAAAAATTATCAAAAATAATAAGGAAGGACACTTCATAATCGTCAAAGGAAAAATCAACCAAGATAAACTTTCAATTCTGAGTGTCTATGCTCCAAATGCAAGGGCACTCACATTCATAAAAGAAACATTACTAAAGCTCAAAACACACATTTCATGTCACTCAATAATAATGGGGGACTTCATCACCCCTGTCTCAGCAATGGATAGATCATGGAAACAGAAACTAAACAGAGACACAGTGAAATTAACAGTAGTTATTAACCAATTGGATTTATATCTATAGAACATTTCATCCTAAAACAAAAGAATATAAATTTTTCTCAGTATCTCATAGTACTTTCTCCAAAATAGAGCATATAATTGGTAACAAAATGGGCCCCAACAGATACAGAAAGATTGAAATCACCCCTTTCATCTTATCAGATCACCATGTACTATAGCTGGTCTTCAATATTAACAAAAACAATGGAAAGCCTACATACACATGGAAACTAAACAATGCTAACTGGATCAAGGAAGAAATAAAGCAGAAATTAAAGATATTTTAGAATTGAATGAAAAATGAAGGCTCTTCATACCATAGCTTATCGGATGCAATGAAATAGTGCTAAGAGGAAAACTCATAGTTCTAAGTACTTACAAAAATAACTGGAGGAAGCATACACTAGCAACTTGGTAGCACACCTGAAAGCTCTAGAACAATGGAAGCAAGTACACTCAAGATTAGCAGATGGCAGGAAGTACGCAAAGTCAGAGCTGAAATTAACCAAATTGAAACAAAAAGAAATACACAAAGCATCAACAAAACCAGGAACTGGTTCTTTGAGAAAATCAACAAGACAGATAAACCCTTAGCCAGACTAACCAGAGAGCACAGAGACAGTATCCAAATTAATAAAATCAGAACTGAAAAGGGAGATATAACAACAGAAACTGAGTAAATTAAAAAAAATCATCAGATCATAATAAAAAAGCCTATACTCAACAAAACTGTAAAATCTGGATGAAAAGGCTAATTTTCTAGACAGATACCCTGTACCAACATAAAATAAGGATCAGATAAACAATCTAAACAGTCACATAACCCTTAAAAAAAATTAGAAGCAGCCATTAAAAGTCTCTCATCAAAAAAACCTAGGACCAGATGGTTTTAGTGCACAATTCTATAAGACCTTCAAGGAAGACCTAATACCAATACTCTTGAAACTATTCCACAAAATAGAAACAGAAGGAATACTACCCAATTCATTCTATGTAGCCACAATTACACTCACAGCTAAACCACACAAAAACACAACAAAGTAAGATAACTTCTGACCAATCTCCCTTATGAATATCAATGCAAAAATACTCAAATAATTCTTGCAAAATGAATCCAAGAACACATCAAAACAATTGTCCATCACGATCAAGTAGGCTTTATCCCAGGAATGCAGGGATGGATCAATGTAAGGAATCCATCAATATATGGAAATCCATCAATGTATTCCACTATATAAACAAACTCAAATTAAAAAAAGCACCAGGATAGGGAAAACTATTCTCAACGACAAAAGAACTTCCCTGGGAATCACTATCCATGACCTCAACCAATAGTGATAAAAACTGAATGGTATTGGTATTGATACACAGACAGGCAGGTAGATCAATGGAATAGAATTGAAGACCCAGAAATGAACCCACATACCTATGGTTACTTAATCTTTGACAAAGGAACTGAAACCATCCAGTGGAAAAAGAACAGCATTAGCCAGTCAGAATGGCTAAGATCAAAAACTCATGTGACAGCAGATTCTAGCGAGGATGTGAACAAAGAGGAACACTTCTCCATTGCTGGTGGGATTGAAAGCTGATGCAATCACTCTGGAAATCAGTCTGGAGGTTCCTCAGAAAATTGGACACAGCATTACCCAAGGACACAGCTATACAACTCCTAGGCGTATTCCCAGAAGATGCTCCAACATATAACAAGGACACATGCTCTACTATGCTTATAGAAGCCTTATTTATAATAGCTAGAAGCTGGAAGAAACACAGATGTTCTTTATCAGAGGAATGGATACAGAAAATGGAGTACATTTACACAGTGGAGTACTATGCAGCTATTAAAAACAATAAATTTTTGAAATTCTTAGGCAAATCGATGGAACTCTAAAATATCATCCTGAGTGAGGTAACCCAATCACAAAAGAACACACAGGGTATGCACTCACTGATAATTGGATATTATCCCAAAAGCTCACAATACCCAAGATACAACTTTCAGACAACATGAATCTCATGAAGAAGGAAGACCAAAGACTGAGTGCTTTGGCCCTTCTTAGAAGAAATAACAAAATGCTCATAGGTGCAAATACGGAGAAAGAATGTGGGACAGAAACTGAAGGAGTAGCCATCTAGAGACTGCTCCACCTGGATATCCATCCCATGTGCAGTCATCAAGGGCACATTCTGATGTGGATGTCAGGAAGTGCATCCTGACAGGAGTCTGAGAGCTGTCTCTTTAGAGGTCTGCCAGAGCCTGACATATACAGAGGAGGATCCTCACAGCTAACCATTGAACTGATCATGGGGTTCCCAATGGAGAAGTTAGAGAGAAGACTGAAGGAGCTGAAGGGGTTTTTGGACCCATGGGGAGAGCAGCAATGCCAACCAACCAGAGCTCCCGGGGTCTAAACCACCAGCCTGGGAGCGTACAGGGAGGGATTCATGGCTCCAGCTGTATGTATATGTGGGGGAGGATGGCATTGTTGGGCATAGGTGGGAGAGGAAGCTGTTGGTCTTGTGAAGGCTGGACGCTCCAGTATGGGAGAATTTGAGGGCAGGGAGGTGGTAGTGTGTTTGTGGGGGGGGCACACCCTTATAGAAGAGGAGGAGGGGAGATGGGATAGCATGTTCCTGGATGGTGGGAAATGGAGAAAGTGGATAACATCTAAAATGTAAATAAAATATCCAAGAAAAAAAAAATAAATTTCAACATCCTTATGCATCACTCTGCCTCTTAAACTGCTTCTGTCTCCTGGATCTAGAGGAGAAGAACTTGATGGAAAAATCCCATTTATGGCCAAGGTTTACTGTATCTCTCATTAGCTTCATGACCAACTATGTTTCTTTATATACCTATCTGTAGCAGGATGAAGATTCTCTAATAATGATTGGGTAAATCACTGATCTATAAATAAAACAGAGTATTATTATGATTCATTTTATTGTTGTTGTTTTTGTCTGTTTTGCAGAATGGTAATATTTAGTTTCCCTCTAAATCCCTGGGATTTCTTGTCTGTTTTTGTCACCTATACAATGTTGGGTAAGATTTCTTTATCCAGGAGTGAGCCTTAAGTCAATTGCTTATTAGTTGGTTACTCCCAAAGTTTGTTCCACTAGTGTCTTACCATATCTTGCAAGTAGAACACAACTCTAGTCCAAGTTTTTGTGTTTATGTTCTCTTTTGCAAGCACGTCAAGTAATGTTCTGTTTCAAAGATGCTAGAATGTGGGTTGAAGGCTGTATATCTATGTTAGCTTAACTTCTGTATGAGGCATAAATTGTCTATGTATCATCTTCAACAATGAGTCCTTATCATCAGTGTAGGGAGAATAATATAGTCTTGGTCATAGTTTGGGTTGTTTGAGAACTTCAATGGAAGCCCTTTAGCCCACAATCCAATGCTGATACTGGATGCTTTATTTAGTGACAAGGCCACTTATTGCTCTATTTCTAGCATTGCTTGGCAGTTTTATTTATCTAGCCTTCAAATATATAAATATACATATATAATATATAATCAAATATGTTTATGCTGTTTTAGATTTTTATGTCTTTTTAATTGCTTCACTGAGTTGCCTCAAGTTAATTTTACATTATTTGATGCTATTGTGAAAGACACTATTTCCTATATAGTTTTTCAAAGCTTCTTTGTCATTTTTATATAGAAGGGATATTAATATTTTAGTTAGTTTTTGAATCCAGCTATTTTGATGAAAGCGTTTATCAGCTGTAGGTGTTTCCTGGTGAATTTTTTAGGGCTAGTTATGTGTACTATCACATCATCTGTAAATATAGATCCCTTGACTTGTTTCTTTACAATTTGTATGTTTATCAATGTTTGTTCATAAGGCAAACTATGCCTGTATCTCATGGGATGAATCCTATTTGATCATCTTATTGATGTGTTACTAGTTTAGGTTTGTAAATAACATATTGGGAATTTTTTCATCTACTAAGTAGAAGATGTGAATCAGGCTGATGCATTAAATATGAGTTCAAATATGATGAGATTCACTCAGTTTAATTCACAAGAAATCTGGTCATGGATAACTTCATATTTATTAAGGAATCTATTTTAAGACATGAATGAAATAAGAAGAAACTTGATTTAAAATATCAAGGTTTAAAAATATTTTCTTTATATTAGATAAACAATAGCTATATACTTTAACATAGCATCACTGAAAATGAATATGCTTGTATCAAGAAGGGATGTTCATAATGGCATCTATATTTTAAATATTAAATCATTTAAATTTTATGATTGACCAAATGTAAACAATTATTATATTTATATCTTAAAAAGAAATTGCTACCATTAATATTCACGCTTTATTTGTATTTGCAATTAACAAGTTCACCTTATAATCAAACATTAAATATACTTGAAAGATCTTAAATTTGGTTTTTGATCAATTGCTCTGTAATATAAAGAATATTGTGTCTTAATTCACCTTAATATCCTTGGAACTTAAGATACAATAGGTAGTCATAATTTGTTCTCTTCAGTATGCTTTTTAACTGTAAGAATTCCTTCAGTTTTACTCTGCTTTATTAATGGGTCAATGTACCTCACCACTAATTCCTTTTCATTTGGTATATTATTGGGAGCCACTCTTACTTTGTGATCACTTCAGTCACATCAACGTGATGAAGTACAAACACAAATTGTTCTTTCATAGGACACTTCGATGAAGTGACAGCTAATCAATGGCTGACTTTGTCCTTACATCTTTAACTGTCAAGGATAACACATATCAATCAGTGAGAACTAACTCAGCATCAATTATAATTACCTCAGCAAAATAGTCACTAGTGTCCTATCAGCTCCCACACATTGATGATAAGTAAGAATTAATGCCATTGAATGTACAACTTCATTGTCCTATATATTACCTTAATTAACAAAAAGAAATATTGAGTTAATTTTACCTCTCAGACCTATTCATTGATTTTTATATAAGCACTTTTTTGTCCTTGACATAGTAGTCAAGAGATTTTTAGCCTTTAATTATATCCATAGATTAAAAAACATATACCAATCCTACTCATGAAATGATGTAAATTAAAACACCCTTGAGTCTTAAAATAATCATAAAAAAGTTGCTTGCTACTTACTTGTATGGCCTTGAGCAAAGTGTTTCTATTATATAAACAGTTTCATGATTTTTCTCTCATAATTATTAATTCAAGTAATGTTTAAGAGAATAAAAGTAAATATATATGTGAAAGCAAACAGCAAACGAATTATCCAAAGAAGAAAAATGTTTGAGTATGTAAAATTAAGCAAAACAGGTTATATAACTCAGAATGCTAAGTCATTTTACAGCTAGGAAATTGTGTTTCAAAGTAAGTAACTAAAACCAGAGCAAACTAAAACTATGTCTTTTGTGTGTGTGTGTGTGTGTATTTTATATATATATATATATATATATATATGTGTGTGTGTGTGTGTGTGTGTGTGTGTGTGTGTATGTGTGTGTGTTATATGAATGGCAACAGGAATTTGAGTCAGTTTTAGAATTTAAGATCATTAAATCATTTTCTCCTTATAGCCAAATTGAATACATTAAGATAATAATCTTAAATTTATACTTTTTACACTTTATCCAATTTTGATTTTTGTATTTTATGTTATTTTTGTGTGTTTTCTTGAAAACCAACACTTTAAAGGATAAATAAGTAATTTCTGTTTACCACAGTTTCAGAGTTGATGCGTTCATCAGCATTGACTTATTTATATAACTTCTTCAAGAAAATGTTTGAGCAATTTGCAGCATTAAAATGTGCAATTTATATTGCTAATTTGCCTTACATTTAGTATCACATCAGTTTGTTTTCCAAGATAGTTAGGATGTGTGGATGTGGGTATCAAGGTACAGAAATTATGGAAAACTCTAAGTAGTCTCCCTAGTCTCCTAAATAGCAGATAAATATGGTTCCTGTCTCAAAGTAATTCTTTGGGAATCTTGTATTTTATCAAGTTGAATATAGTAACCTTCATCATAGGAAATTCAGCAAAATCAACACTTGTTTAGAAAAATTTTAATTTGGTAGTGATTCAACAAAATGTAAGTAACATATTTTACCCAAGGATCATAAAGCTGTTCAGATGTGAATAAACCAAAATGTCTTTAGCTGTTAGTGTTAGAAACTATGAAGACAGATCTCTCTTGATTTAGATGAGACAAAATATCAGGTTGAGACATAGCTGAGTGTTAGAGTACTTTCACAACATAAAAGGACCCCTGAGTTTATCTACAATACTGGAGAAAATAAAAGTTCATTTGAAAATCACTACAAAAGGCAAATAGATAACCTAGGGACTTTCCCTATAAGATAATGTGCAAAAAGCTCCAGCTTGATCATGGCAGCTGATGTAAGCTCTTGTGAGACGGAAGGCAAGAAGACTACCACCCAGACCATAACAGCCTGGGTTCAATGTGGGAATACAACAGACAGCCTGTCACCTCTTGAGATGACTAGCTGAGAGGTATATCATTCTTGAACTTGGTTGTCTTTCATCAAGCTACGTAAGGATTACCTCTATAATCTCAACAGCAAATCGGCAGTCCTATACAAGACTGAACTTCAAACAGAGGCATCTTTGTGGATCTCAGAGAGAAATCGGGGCTATCCAAGAACAAATACTGTTTGTCTATTGTATGGGTGTGTGAGGGTTAGTAGCCCAGGTGAATTTTATGTATGAGTTAAGTCTATCGTTTATTTTATTTTAATGTTATCTCTTTATGTTTTGTCTTTTAAAAATCTACATTTTAGTATAGTTTCCCTACATATTGTCTATTTTTATGAATACTTAAAAATTATTCATTAACTTTAAGCCTCTTGGTTTTGAGCTTTATCTTACTTGTTTCAAAATTCACCTTAGCACTTTATGATTGTTCTTAACTTTTTTATTTCTACAAGACAATTTCTCTACATCTGTATGTCTATATAGAATGCCTATTATCTTCCATACATCCATCCTACAGCTTTATTTGTAATATATACTTTTCTCTGCTTTTCTAAATCCTTCCCCACTTCCCTGCATACTTCCTGGTATCTTGTGCTATAAAATATCTACAAATCATCCATCTTCTTCAAGTGGTTCTCCAGTGCTTCTGTCTCTGAGACATTAACATGACCTCAAGTGAAGAACAAAATAGTCTTATGTGTCTAATAAATAAAATTATACAACCATTGGGTCTCCCCAGTAAATATCTATAGAAAATACAAATCAGTGAAGAAAGCTTTCCAAGAGAAGTCATGGAAACTACAAGAAACACATATATGTATGGAAAAGGGGAAAGTTAAAACAGAAAGGCACCTTTAACAAAATTGATGCAAAAAAATTCAACAACAAAATCATAACCCATAAAGATATAAGACAATACACTAGGAATCATTCTCAACATACAGTTACCCTCTAACAGAAGTCAGAAGTACAGAGTTAGTTGAACTGTCCAATTTCAGTAAGAACTACTGGTAAATAGAAGATTCAAATAAGGATATAGAGAAACTAAAGACATCTGTTGAGACCTAAATAAATTAAATGAAATTATGAATCTATTTGAAAAGAATGTATAAAGTATAAAAGAGAACTTTAACAAGTTTGAGTGTTTGGTCACAAATGAACAATCTATCAGTCCACCAAACTCTGGGCAATATTTTGGAAAAAAAGGGGTGGAAGAAATGTGTGAGACAAAGAATGAAGGAAGGTACAATGTAAATACTATTTTATGAATGTGGCACAGTTTTCTGATAATGAAGACATAGCACCAGAGACTATTTTTATAGAGCCTAAAAATAAACTACAGAAAGATGAGAGTACAAGAGTAAAGCCATTGGAGGAAAAGGCTTGGCAAAAGTGGAATTGGAATGAGAATTTGTAGAAGGGGAAATGTAAAAGAACAGTACATTATGTACAAGTATGATGTTATAAAAATAATCTTTAAAATCTAAGAAAGCAAGTAATAGGATGGCTTCATTCTGCAAGAACAGCATGTGCTGGGTTTGATATCCAGTATCCATTTTGTAGTTCACTACCATCTATAATTCTACTTCCAAGGAATCATATATGATATTTTCTGACATCCTCAGCCACTGGACACATGCGCTGAACTTACATAGACCATGTAAAATGTTCATGCTCATAATAAAAAATAAATATATTTCCAACTCCATAAAATAGATGTCATAGTTTTTATTTTTGTTTGTTTGTTTTGGTTTTTTTTTTTGTTGTTTTTGTTTCTGGAAAAAAAATACTGACACAATGCTACCCTCAAAAATTTTCCAATGATTTCCACTTAACGAGAAACATCAATTATAACATTTCTGTGAATACACAAAACACCATGATAGCCAACACCATCGTTAGCTGAAAAAACATTATTAGAAGTATCATGATTGTTGATATATAACAGATCTATGATGGCAAAGAGACCATTTGACTGTCATACATATAGGTGTACAGAGCAAAGAAAACAAATGACGCTAAAATAGATACACAAAGCTTATCCAACTAATTTTTGACAAGGGCCTCAAAATCATATGTAAAGAGAAAAAAAAAAGCAGTTTTTCCACCAAAGTGGCCTTTGTGTATCGATGCCTTTAAAGAGTAATAGGAACTGCCATTTGATAATTTCTATTTCTTTTACTTATATAGTCGCACATTTATTTCCAAATACTCTTTGCCCTTAGAAATTTATAGGCAATACATAAAATGCATGTGCTTGTCAATCAATAGTAATAATACTTGAAGATTTCTAACATAAATATGGATTATCTCTTTTCAAACTGTTTATGTTCTAGCTTTCTTATGTCTATAAAATAGCTGTCATAATGTCATGCTGAAATATATACTACAAATACATTATATGTATACCATTCTTATTTCTTGAGCTATATAAGAGTATATTTATTTAAAACATAATAATCTGTATGTTTGCTCATGTTGAACAACCACTGTAGATAATATTTTATTCATGTACTTTTTATAGTTCTTTTCCTTTTCTCCACAACGTCCGAAGAATTTTAATTAACAGTAAGATCTAGGGTTACTTCTTTGTAGTGTCCAATAGCCCTTTGGCCTCTGGCATGCTGGAACTTCTCGCTCTTGGAGTAAACACAGTGTTTGTTGTGGCTGTGTAGGGTTCCTGAGGCCTTGTCAAAATGCTGGTTCATCTCTTGGTCTTTCAGAGAACCAGACAAGAGCACAGTGCCTTGGCCCTTGGGAGACCAGCAGGGCCAGCTGGTCGAAAATTAGAATTATATCATCAGCCTTGAGGATACAACTTCGGGCTCACTGACTCACCTTCAGTGTGCATAACTTCGTCTTGGGCATTGTCAAAATCCATACATCATCTGTGACCATTCCCACAACCACAGCTGTTTTGTTTTCCAGGCCAGAAAGCTCCATCTTTCAGATCATCTGTGACAGGGACAAAGGTGGCTAGGTTTTTCAGCAAAACATGACTGAAGGTGGAGTTTGACCGTCTGGTCAGAAACCTTTACAGAATGATTAGCAGCTGAAGGTAGATGTCCTCTTGACTCTTGGGATACTTATACTGAACATTTTGGGCATTGTGAGGAATGTTGACACCCATGATGGTTGCTCCTCCATGGACAGTTCAGAAAGATGGAATTCAACTGCTAAACAGAGCCATTCATCATTATGAGATTAAAAAAATAACATTCACAGCACACACACACACACACACACACACAGCCTTTCAAAGTAAGACTCATTTACCACAATATCACCTTGAGATAACATTTGTGCTAATTAGTAAAAGGAAAGTAGATTTGTGGCCAAAAGTCTGGTGTAAGATCCTTGGTAATCGCTCTGGGCTGGAGCAGACACAGAGTTGGTCTGCTCCTGTCCTGTGGAGAAACTGAATCCTGAGTCATCCAGGAGCCACTGCACTCAGAGCAGCTGGTAAGAACTCCATCTCACTCCCTAAACCCCAGAGATAGATCGGGGAGCCAGGGACATCCAGGGCACAGCAGCTACCCAAACCCCGCCCCTCCGGAATTCCACTTCCCTTCTGCCCCTGCCTGGTCCTCTGGGCTGGGGCAGACACAGAGTCGGTCTGCTCCTGTCCTGTGGAGAAACTGAATCCTGAGTCATCCAGGAGCCACTGCACTCAGAGCAGCTGACACAGAGTCGGTCTGCTCCTGTCCTGTTGAGAAACTGAATCCTGAGTCATCCAGGAGCCACTGCACTCAGAGCAGCTGGAGCCACTGCACTCAGAGCAGCTGAAACTGAATCCTGAGTCATCGAGGACCCACTGCACTCAGAGCAGAAGGATTTCCAGATCCAAGAGGTGGCCTGAGTCCCAGGAGTTATTCCACCCAGGAGATTAGGAGCATAAGACCACAGAGACCTCTGGACTCTGAGGAGCTCTGCAATAAGCAAGATAACTGGAAATACAGACTCCAGTTTTACACAGTGAGGGCAGGTACCACTAGAGTTAACCAGATGGCGAAAGGCAAGCACAAGAACATAAGCAACGGAAACCAAAGTTTCTTGGCATCATCAGTGCCCAATTCTCCCAATATAGCAAGCCCTGAACACCCCATCACACCTGAAAAGCAGGATTCAGAATTAAAATCACTTCTCATGATGATGATAGAGGATTATAAGAAGGAATTAAGTAATTCCCTTAAAGAAATACAGGAGAGTACAAGTAAACAGATAGAAGCCCTTAAAGAGGAATCACAGAAATCCCTTAAAGAAATGCAAGAAAACACAAAGAAGGAATTAAACAAAAACATTCAGGATCTGAAACTAGAAATAGAAACAATAAAGAAAGTTCAAAGGGAGACAACCATGGAGATAGAAAACCTAAGAAAGAGATCAGGAGTCACAGATGCAAGCATCACCAACCGAATACAAGAGATAGAAGAGAGAATCTCAAATGCAGAAGATACGGTGGAAAATATTGACACAGTTGTCAAAGAAAATGCAAAATGCAAAAAACTCCTAACTCAAAACATCCAGGAAATCCAGGACACAATGAGAAGACCAAACCTAAGGATAATAGGTATAGATGAGAATGAAGATTCCCAACTTAAAGGGCCAGTAAATATCTTCAACAAAATTATTGAGGAAAACTTCCCTAACCTAAAGAACAAGATGCCCATAAACATACAAGAAGCCTACAGAACACCAAATAGACTAGACCAGAAAAGAAATACCTCCTGTCACATAATAATCAAAACATCAGATGCACAAAACAAAGAAAAAATACTAAAAGCAGTAAGGGAAAAAGGTCAAGTAACATATAAAGGCAGACCTATAAGAATTACACCAGACTTCTCACCAGAGACTATAAAAGCCAGAAGAGCCTGGACTGACATCATACAGACCCTAAGAGAACACAATTGCCAGCCCAGATTACTATACCCAGCAAAACTCTCAATCACTATAGATGGTGAAACCAAGATATTCCATGACAAAACCAAATTTGCACAATATCTTCCCACAAACCCAGCACTTCAAAGGATAATTGATGGAAAATGCCAACACAAGGAAGGAAACTACAACCTAGGAAAAGCAAGTAAGTAATCTTCCAACAACCCCCAAAAAAGATACAAACATAACTTTACCTCTAATAAAAAAAATAACAGGAAGCAACAATCATTTTTCCTTAATATCTCTTAACATCAATGGTCTCAATTCCCCAATAAAAAGACGCAGACTATCAGACTGGATACACAAACAAGACCCAGAATTTTGCTGCATACAAGAAACGCACCTCAGTGACAAAGACAGACACTACCTCAGAATAAAAGGGTGGAAAACAATTTTTCAAGCCAATGGTCCCAAGAAACAAGCTGGAGTAGCCATTCTAATATCAAATAAAATCGACTTTCATCCAAAATTAATCAAAAAAGATAAGGAAGGACACTTCATACTCATCAAAGGAAAAATCTACCAAGGTGAACTCTCAATTCTGAACATCTATGCTCCAAATGCAAGGGCACCTACATACATAAAAGAAACTTTACTAAAGCTCAAAACACACATTACACCTCACACAATAATAGTGGGGGATTTCAACACCCCACTGTCAGCAATGGACAGATCATGGAAACAGAAACTAAACAGAGACACTTTGAAATTAACAGAAGTTATGAACCAAATGGACTTAACAGACATCTATAGAACATTTCATCCTAAAACAAAAGAATATACCTTTTTCTCAGCACCTCATGGTACCTTCTCCAAAATAGACCATATAATTGGTCACAAAACAAGCCTCTACAGATACAAAAAGATTGAAATAATCCCTTGCATCTTATCAGATCACCACGGACTAAGACTGGTCTTTAATAATGACAAAAACAGTGGAAAACCCACGTACACATGGAAACTGAACAACTCTCTACTCAATGATGACTTGGTCAAGGAAGAAATAAAGAAAGAAATAAAAGACTTTTTAGAATTCAATGAAAATGAGCACACATCATACCAAAACTTGTGGGACTCCATGAAGGCAGTGCTAAGAGGAAAGCTCATAGCTCTAAGTGCCTACAAAAAGAAACTGGAAAGAGCACACACTAACAAGTTGACTGCACAACTAAAAGCTCTAGAACAAAAAGAAGCAAATACACCCAGGAGGAGTAGAAGGCAGGAAATAATCAAACTCAGGGCTGAAATCAACCAAATAGAAACAGAAAGAACAATACAAAATATCAATAAAACCAGGAGTTGGTTCTTTGAGAAAATCAACAAGATAGATAAACCCTTAGCCAGATTAACCAGAGGGCACAGAGACAGTATCCAAATTAATAAAATCAGAACTGAAAAGGGAGACATAACAACAGAAACTGAAGAAATTCAAAAAATCATCAGATCCTACTACAAAGGCCTATACTCAACAAAACTGGAAAACCTAGATGAAATGGACAATTTCCTAGACAGATGCCAGGTACCGAAGTTAAACCAGGAGCAGATAAACCATCTAAATAGTCCCATAACCCCTCAGGAAATAGCAGCAGTCATCAAAAGCCTCCCCACTAAAAAAAGCCCAGGACCAGATGGTTTTAGTGCTGAATTCTATCAGACCTTCAAGGAAGACCTAATACCAATTCTCTTCAAACTATTCCACAAAATAGAGACAGAAGGAACACTACCCAATTCGTTCTATGAAGCTACAATTACACTCATACCCAAACCCCACAAGGACCCGACAAAGAAAGAGAACTTCAGACCAATCTCCCTTATGAACATCGATGCAAAAATACTCAATAAAATTCTAGCAAACCGAATCCAAGACCACATCAAAACAATCATCCATCATGATCAAGTAGGTTTTATCCCAGGACTGCAGGGATGGTTCAATATTCGGAAATCCATCAATGTAATCCACTATATAAACAAACTTAAAGAAAAAAACCACATGATCATCTCACTAGATGCTGAGAAAGCATTTGACAAAATTCAACATCCCTTCATGATAAAAGTCTTGGAAAGATCAGGAATTCAATACTAAACATAGTAAAAGCAATTTACAGCAAACCTGTATCCAACATCAAGCTAAATGGAGAGAAACTTGAAGCAATCCCACTAAGATCAGGGACTAGACAAGGTTGCCCACTCTCCCCCTACCTATTCAATATAGTACTGGAAGTCTTAGCCAGAGCAATTAGACAGCAAAAAGAAGTCAAAGGGATACAAATAGGAAAGGAAGAAGTCAAAATATTGCTATTTGCAGATGATATGATAGTATACTTAAGTGACCCCCAAACTTCAACCAGAGAACTCCTAAACCTGATAAACAACTTCAGCAAAGTGGCTGGTTATAAAATCAACTCAAACAAATCAGTAGCCTTCCTCTACATGAAAGATAAACAGACTGAAAAAGAAATTAGGGAAATGACACCCTTCACAATAGTTGCATATAATATAAAATACCTTGGAGTGAATCTAACCAAACAAGTGAAAGACCTGTATGACAAGAACTTCAAGTCTCTGAAGAAAGAAATTGAAGAAGATCTCAGAAGATGGAAAGATCTCCCATGCTCATGGATTGGCAGGATTAATATAATAAAAATGGCCATCTTGCCAAAAGCAATCTACAGATTCAATGCAATCCCCATTAAAATCCCAACTCAATTCTTCACAGAGTTAGAAAAGGAAATTCTCAAATTCATATGGAATAACTAAAAACCCAGGATAGCGAAAACTATTCTCAACAATAAAAGAACTTCTGGAGGAATTACCATCCCTGACCTCAAGCTGTACTACAGAGCAATAGTGATAAAAACTACCTGGTATTGGTACAGAGACAGGCAGGAAGATCAATGGAATAGAATTGAAGACCCAGAAATGAACCCACACTCCTATGGTCACTTGATCTTTGACAAAGGAGCTAAAACTGTCCAGTGGAAAAAGGACAGCATTTTCAACAAATGGTGCTGGTTCAACTGGAAGACAACATGTAGAAGAATGAAAATTGATCCATTCTTATCCCCTTGTACAAAGCTCAAGTCTATGTGGATAAAGGACCTCCACATAAAACCAGATACACTGAAACTAATAGAAGAGAAGGTGGGGAAAAGCCTCGAATACTTGGGCACAGGGGAAAAGTTCCTGAACAGAACTCCAATGGCATATGCTCTAAGATCGAGAATTGACAAATGGGACTTCATAAAATTGCAAAATTTCTGTAAGGCAAAGGACACTGTCAATAGGACAAAACGACAACCAACAAATTGGGAAAAGATCTTTACCAATCCTTCATCTGATAGAGGGCTAATATCCAATATATACAAAGAACTCAAGAAATTAGACTCCAGACAACCAAATTACCCTATTAAAAAATGGGGTATAGAGCTTAACAAAGAATTTTCAACGGAAGAAACTCGAATGGCCGAGAAGCATCTAAAGAAATGTTCAGCATCCTTAGTCGTCAGGGAAATGCAAATCAAAACAACCCTGAGATTCCATCTCACACCAGTCAGAATGGCTAAGATTAAAAACTCAGGTGATAGTAGATGCTGGCGAGGGTGTGGAGAAAGAGGAACACTCCTCCATTGTTGGTGGGACTGCAAGATGGTGCAACCACTTTGGAAATCAGTCTGGCGGTTCCTCAGAAAATTGGACATAGCATTACCCGAGGATCCAGCTATACCACTCCTTGGCATATACCCAGAAGATGCTCGAACATATAACAAGGACATATGCTCAACTATGTTCATAGCAGCCTTATTTATAATAGCCAGGAGCTGGAAAGAACCCAGATGTCCTTCAACTGAGGAATGGATTCAAAAAATGTGGTATATTTACACAATGGAGTATTACTCAGCTATTAAAAACAATGAATTCGAGAGGTTCCTTGGTAAATGGATAGAACTAGAAATTATCATCCTGAGTGAGGTAAGCCAATCACAAAAGAAGACACATGGTATTCACTCACTGATTATTGGATATTAGCCTAGAACCTTGAAATGCCCAAGATGCAACTCACAGGCCACATGAAGCCCATAAAGAAGGAAGACCAAGTGAGGGTGATTCGGTCCTTCTTAGAAGGAGCAACAAAATACTCAAGGGAGCAAATATGGAGACAAAGTGAGGGACAGAAACTGATGGAGGGGCCGTCTCAAGACCACCCCACCTGAGTATCTATCCCATGTGCAATCACCAAAGGTAGATGCTGATGTGGAAGACAGGAAGTGCATGCTGATAAGAGCCTGATATGGATATCTCCTCAGAGGCCTTCAAGAGTCAGACATATTCAGAGGCAGATGCTCACAACTAGCCATTGAACTGATCATGGGGTTCTCAATGGAGGAGTTAGAGTGAAGACTGAAGGAGCTGAAAGGGTTTGTGGCACCATGAGGAGAGCAACAATACCAACCAACCACAGCTCCCAGGGTCTAAACCACCAGCCTGGGAGCACTTAGGGGGGGATCCAGGGCTTCAGCTGAATATGTAAAAGTGGAGGGCCCTGCTGGGCATAGGTGGAAGAAGAGAACCTTGACCTCATGAAGGCTGGATGCCCCAGGGGTGGGAATTTTGAGGGTGGGGAGGTGGGAGTGGGGGTGTGTAGATAGAGGTTACATCCACAGAGAAGAAGGAGGAGGGGCGAGGGGATTGGGAGTTCCGAGGGGGTGGTGGGGGATGGGGTAAGGGGACAACATAGGAAATGTAAATAAATCATCCAATAAAAAAAAAAAAGAAAAAAAAAGATCCTTGGTAATCTATGTATTGTTACATATGCAGTGAAGGTCCATTATCTTGTATCACTTAGAATTAAATCTATTACATCAATAGTAACTCTTAGTATCTCATCAGCTTGAAATAGCAGATAATCATAATTTATCTTTTTTTTAATTTGTTTTCTCTTTGATTTATAACAAATAAAGTACTAAAGAAGCAATGATACAGAAAAATAGAAATGTCTAGAGCCATGGAAAAAGAGAGGATAGAAGAGGGTTATTATGACTTGTATTATACTCAGAGTAATCCTTGCAAACTGGAAGGACATTGAAAACTTGAAGGACATAGTGTGCTTATTTAAATCAATGTTATATGAGGATACAGAGACCATGAAAATACAGCATATACCCTGACTTAACAGACCTGCTTCTCCTCATAATGCTATGGATTTAAAAAATGAAAACAGGCAAGTATATAGGTAGAGATAGTGTATCTAAATAAGCTTTCCCCCCCATTCATTATTTTACAGTAATTATTTCTTCATTTTCTTTTTTATTGGATATTTTAATTATTACATTTCAGATGTTATCCCTTTTCTGTTTTCCCTCCATAAATCTCCAATCCCATCCCTCTTCCTCCTTTTTGCTTTTACACCATTTTAATTATATGTGAGTATTAAGTTCAGTTCTAGGTTGAGAAACTAGCAATACAATAGATGCAAATATTTAAAAAGAGTAAGATAATAAACACAAATAGTCAAAGAACAATCAAGGCAATAAACAAAGTTCTGTGATCACTCCCTTGATCACTATTTCTAAGGGATTATCAGGATGACCAAAGTATTTGAACCTACTTCCCTGTCCTAGTTCAAAGTCATTTTTATGCCTGCAGCCTTCATCCTTGTTCTAGCCTAAAATTTAGATTGCTGTCTGAAATTTCTTCTTTGTCCTAGCCTAAGATTTAGATTCCTGCCTGAAATTATTTCTTTGTTCTAGCATAATGTCAGATTTCAACTTGAAGCCAATTTCCTTGTCCTTGGCCAATGTCATATTCCTGCTAAGCAGCCCATTTTCTTGTCTTTAGTCAGTGTCAGATTCCTGCCAAGCAGCTCCAAAAGCTCTCTGCCCCCCTCCCCCACTTTTTTTCATAAACAAGACTGAACCTGTCTTAGGTCATTCTGACAAGAATGCCTTCCTTACCTGTCATGGATTATGCATTATCAAAAGCAATGCATTTCTGTCTTAGATTGGTAAGGCTCTGTGCAGAATCTTAAGAGAGTCCTTGGCTTGCCAGCCTATGACATTAGTAACTCTGTCCGGGGGTCCATTTTAAGTTTCAAGTCATGTACTTTGGCTCCCAACATGTTGATGTTGTTAAAGACTATCTTTTACACGATGGGCAGGAATAAATTTATTCCCAGGAAAACAAGGGCTAGTGGGAACAAGCTATATATGCCATTCTTGATGCTTCACCAAAATGGAAATACTGATGGCCAATTGGTTAAGGCATTGGACTTAAGATAATCACTTTCTTCTTATTCCACTATTATGCTGGGTTAGCCTAGATTATAAGCATCATATTCCACAACTGGGTTCAAAATTTAGACAAGCTTCAACTGGCTATTCTATTAAAACTTTTCAAAGAAACTATGTAATTCAGAAACGATAAATTCCTTCTTATAATTTATTGACTAATGAAATTAATATAGGCCTGCATGTTTTAATGATAGAAATCAGGAACATTTCCTTATGTTACCGGAAAATGTGGCACAAATAAATATTTTAATAAAAACTGTTAACCTCTACTGTAGTACATGCTTGGCTGACAAGGTACAAAAAGTGAGGTAGTATTATAAAATGTAATTTTAAAATACTATCTGTATTTTAGTTGAAAATTCTTTGGTTCCAAAAGAAAAAAAAATCTTTAACCAATTTTAATTGACATATTTTATCAAAAACATATTTCAAAAACATATTCTTTCTTTATAACTATTTATTTTTTTATTTCATCCAGGATTTCTCTGTAGCCGTGGCTGGATGAGAACTCAACATATACACTAAAATGGTTCCAACCTCACAGAAATAAGCTTTTACCTTAAGTCGTGAGATTAAAGGCATGCTCCATCATTTGTGTAACTAAAATTTAATTTAAAATCTATCATTCTTTTTACATATCTAACTATCTACCTTATAGTCTAGGTAAGAGATATAGAAGAAAAACAACCCTACAGGCATCTCTGCTTTTTTGGATAGTCTTATACTAGGAATTATCTTTTATGTTAGATGAGGGCAATTAAATAAGACAAGTTGTCATCCCAACTACCAGGAGTCATCAGAAAAGATACACAGTAGAAAAATCTATGGAGCACTTTTACAGGTGGGAAGATGCCATTTATGTCAGGAACCTACAAGCAGGAGATGGAATCTGCTAGTGATAGGAAGAGCTGTGATTTCTTCTGCCTCAGAAATTTAATTAGCGGGTTTACTACAATGAGAGTCATTGATTTAGGGCACACTCAATTCTAAAATTGGTTCAGTAATTTTTTTCTATATCTAAAGAGAGGTTATATTTGTAAAGCTTTATAATAAAATTCATTTTATTTTTCCCAAAAGAATATATCTAAATCTTTATGTGTATACAGAGACACAGAAATAACAGATCATGGCATTTTCAATTAGATTTGTGTTAATGTATGAGGAAAGGGTTAAATTTTTTAAAAAATAAGCTGCATTTTGCGTATGATTTTCAGTAAACTAAGAAAACAATCTCTGTTTACTGACAATATTTTTTCTTGATGTTACTGAATAATACACTTAAATCATTGGTATAGTTATTTAAAATATAAAATATAAATTATTGGGTAAAATTTATATATTCTTGTGTTAGTAAACTAATATACAAACAGAGAAAATTATAATTGTACTATTCAATAGTCATATTTAATAGTGAATAATTTGTGTAATATTTTGAAAACATAAAAAAGCGTGCTTTGTTAAAGCTATATATACTCGATGTAAATTTATGCATTTTACATGTACTGATGTCCCTGTTCCGATGTGAACTTACATCATTTACTAGTTATTATTATAGTATTTAAACCATTATTTATATCTTTTCTTGTAGACTAAAATATGATGACATCAAGATATCTATACCTGTAAACATATGTCTGAGTTAACTACAATGAATATACATTATAAATAAGTAAAAAACATGTAAATATACACATAGAGATTGAAAAGTAGGTTGCTCCCAAACTACTGAGCAAATTTATGAAAAAGAAGTCTATATTTGTCTCTTTATCTTAGAATACAATATTTTCCTTCCAAAATATTTTCTGTTGCATCATTTGTCTGTATTTTTTTTTTCGAGACAGGGTTTCTCTGTGTAGTCCTGGCTGTCCTCGAACTCAGTCTGTAGACCAGGCTAGCCTCCATCTCAGAAATCCGCCTGCTTCTTCTACTCCCAAGTGCTGGGATTAAAGGCATGCACCACCTCCGCCCGGCTTGTCTCTGCTTTCATATATAGTATTGTATGAGAAACAATCTACAATTGTTCAGTTCAGACTTATTAAACACAAAGTATGATTTTTTCTAAGTCTTAGGTGATGTAGTAGACAATAGACACACCAATGCAAACAAAAGATATTGATGTAGTACAAAAATTGAAATATTTATTTATATAATTGTTATGTTCATCTTTAAAGGTGAAATACATAACTCTATATAGAACTCTATCAATTTTTTTGTGTAGGAGTGATATTTATATGCAAGTAAAGGAGAGTGTTAAGTATAGTCATAAGAACACATTATGTAGGTTGAAAAATGAATCAATAATAAGTACTGACAGAGGAATAAAATATAAAAAATATTTTCTGCAATTATTATTTAAAACAGTTTATTAGTATTGGTAAGTAAAATTTCACATAGCATTTTTGTGTGATCTTTATTGTGCATACATAACTATGATTCAAACTTATCTTGTTTTGTGTCAATTAAAATCTTAATATACATGATAATATAACATAATGTAGGCATTTCTATTAAAAATATACATCAGATGCCTAGGCAAGTTTTAACAGGCTGGATAGTTCATACTAGGTTACCTGCATTTTAAACATATGAGCTTTATGGCAAATTATTCTTTATCAGCTTAGTGGTTATTAAGCTACAGTGTTGATACAGGAACATGAGTGTGGCCATTGCAGCTTCTTGCATTTTATTTTTATATTTTGGCACCAGGATCATATAGATTTCAAAGATTTTCTCCAAATGAATAGCTTTGGATTGTTGACACAGAGCTAGAGCAGCGGACTTTGTTAGTTTGTTTAGTGAGTGTACAAATGAACAGTGTATTTCTCAATAAGCATTTGATACAACTCCATTATGCTGGTGAACAGTAAAGGCAGCTATACAGCCTCTTTAAGTGGACATGTCTGTAGTCTCATGAATCTCCATTTGTAAGTACAAGAGGTGAACCAGATTTACATTGAACTTGGCCACCTCTGTTCAAGTGTATCAAGTTCATAGACTAAACCATGGCAGCACTGGAGCTTGAGAACTGGCTTTTAGCTCTCTAAAGACTAAATAGAAAGTGAGAAGCAATATAAGTGCTAAGCTTTTATGAAAAAAATCTTTCTTAATAAAGAAATGTAATTCACAATGTGATTTAAACTTAGGGAAGAAATTCTAAAGGCTTAGGAAGCAGAAGAAGGTCATGACATGAAATGTACTAAAGAAGGACATGCCAGCTTTGGTTTAATAACTGCTTTTAGTGTGAGGTAGGACAAGATGAACCAGATCATTAACTAACCACATGCCTAGCTAATTCCACTGTTGGAATATTCTGCACTTAAAAGACATGAGAAAGCACTTAACCTTTGTAGTTAATAAAATCATTGAGCTAACCATATTGCAATTTTGAGACAAACTTGAAAGTTTGCTAAATGGATGATGAAACATTTCCAAATAAAAATATTTCCATGCAGTAAATATTTTTTACTTTAATATTTATGAATTTCAAGAAAATAATTATAATACATAGTCAAATTCAGTAATATATATTAAGAGTTGAAAGAATATAGAAGATATAGATGTAACATAAGCTACCTTTTCACACTAATCAATTTCTCACTTATAGCAATAATGCAAATGTACAATAATGACAAAGCAAATTTTAAACATGTAAAACACATCATATTATTATAAAAAGTGACAAAGAATGTAGTTGATTCATACTATCTGGTTTATGAAACTGATAATATTTAGTTTAATTAAAATAAAACTGATAACTGAATAGTCAAGAGAGATATTTTGACATTTTTTGTGTCTAAATTATCAAAACAAGGGTAAATTTTGTAATAATGTATTATATATTATATAATGTATGTAATGTATAATGTAATAATCGTGAGTTTGCTCTCAGACTCTATAGAGTGAAACTGTTATTCTACCTCCAATTCAGGGTTCATTTTCAGATTTTAAAGGTTATGTTCTGATTGTTCATCATCAACTTCCACCCAAAACCCCTCTAAGTCTGTCTTTTCCACAGTTTGTTGTTGATGATACAATTAATTCAATGATCTAAGTGAAAATCTGTCATGTGTTCTTTTAATTTTATTTTGGTACCCCTTGCATAACTTGACCTCTATCTGAAGGGCAGATATATAAGTTGCACTGATATTTGACAATGCCACTTCTGTTACTGTCACTCAAGAGATGTTAACTTAAGATTTTATACCCTCAAAATACTTTCTCATATCCACCCTTGCCTTGATTCATGTAAATATTTACAAAGGATAAAGACATTTTTATGGTGATGAAATGAAACAAATTAGTGTCTTGCTCATAACATTCAATGGCCTAATATATTAACTGTGATAAGACTGAGAGTACTTTGTGTGGCACAGAGGAATCAGACAATGTTTGCATTCACTTGGCAGGAGTTATCAAATTTGCCCTCCTCTTTTTCACTCTGTATCAACCACTTTGGCATCCTTTTCCTCTTCTCCAATATCTGATATTATTCTTTATTTTCCCATTGTTGACTTGTTCACTCGCATTGGAATAAGCTGCCATTGTACTGGGATATTCTAATCTTTTAATGTTAACAATTTACATTTAAAATGTAAAGATGTTCTATATGTATCTTTACTTAATTTCAATTTGTGATTTCTTAACAGAGTTGAAAATAAAATAAGAGAGGGGGTAGGGCAATGAGGGAAAGGAAGGAATGGGAGGGAGGAATACAAAGAGAACAGCCTTTCTACACAAAGTAAGCCTGAGACTGCAGGGAAGGATTTCTCTCCCAAGTACTTCTGGCAAATGTTCTCCAGCTACTTTATTAGCCTGCTTTTTTTCTTCACACTCAGCCAAGTAATGAGACTCAAATAACTATGTAAATTCATTAATCCTGTAAAGCAATTAGTGTAAAAACCAATGACTGTTAAATTATTTCAAAATGAATTAGTTACAACATAACATTTAATTTTTGTGATAACCCTCATTTATTTACACAATATGATAATTCCAATTAAATAAATGCAAAGATGTAATATATTAACTAGAATAGCTAAAAGCTTGCTCATCTGGTAGAAACATGACTTCTATGATCTAAGCCTAAATGAATCAATGCATATAAAGAATTTAGTACATTAGTTTATAGTAAGAAATCAAGAATTACCCAATACTAATGTGTATCTCTGAGAGCAGGTAGCATGGACTGTAGAAAATAAGAGGTTACATTTCATGACTATCTTGTGGGAGAAAATAACTTGAACATTGTTTTGAGATTCTCATTTTCTTTCAATGTATCTTTTCTTTCAGCTAGTAAGATAAGGTATTTTTTCTTTTTTCCATATATATACATCACTAAACATATAAAAACAATCAATTACAAACAAGTGTGTATATCACCTATAATTCAATATTAATAAGAGATGAAAAGACAATTGAGCTGGTAAGAAATAGTGCAACTTGATTTTTCATGTATATGTAAGAGGAAAAATAATAAACCTCTTGGAAAGTAATGTAGGATAATAAATATTGTGACTTGGAACTATCGAAACATTTTAAAATAAAATCTCAAAATTATTAACTAAAAAAATGGTTTTAAACTATATTAAAATTAAGAATTTAGGTTCACCAAAAGCTATTAATAAGAATTAAAGAAATACCAAAATGAAAGATATTTACAAAAAAACAAAAATAAAATAATTCTTATAGATTGCATCGATCTTATATGTAAAATGAAATGGTACAAGAGAAAAGTAGCCATGTTTGAATGAGATCTAGAAATAATACAAAGTGTATTGCATGTATGTTTTCAATGAGACATTTATTAGGGAATTTTATAATACGTGACATGGAGAGATAACACTGTAGATATTATGAAACCTCTAAAAATAATGTCTTGATAAAGAGATAAAAGGAAATGATGGACTCGGTGAACAAGCTGGGTATAAACCACAAGTATTTCCAGAAACCTATCAATGAGCCCAATGTTAAGAATTAATGATTTCCTTTTCAAAAATCATGATGAAATAATAAAAGTCATACTTGCTACTGAATGTTTTGTTTTGTGACTGTGAGTGTAGGTAACATAGAAATTATGGGTAGCATACCCATAGTTGGAAGACATAGACAGGAATTATGTAAGCTAGAGATCAACTTAGGCAACACAATAAATTTATTCCAACCATGTCTTAACCATCTGACCCATACTTCCATTGTCTGCATATCTCCTTGTAACTGTATGTACAATAAGTCTATGATTACTCATTATAATTATTTTACAGGTGTATTTGTATTATTTCTTTGTTCAAGGCTTGATTTTCAACTTTCAGTATACATTATAAAATTTCAGTCATGTTAAACCATAAGACAGACCACAGTGGCAATGTTTGTTACAACAAGTTAAGAAAAGGGACGAAACAATATTCTCATAAAGAAAAGTCTCAAAAGCAGGTACAAAAGTCAGAGATCCACTAATTCTTACAGTCAAAAATTGCATTCAAATGCAAAGCGAATAATATATACTATATAACAATATATAATGATATGTGATATGTAATATGTAATGTGTAATAGGTAATATGTGATATGTAATATATAATATATGGAGTAGCAGATGCAAATCCTTATAGGACCTGTGATACTGCATCATCCTCCGTCAACTAATAAATACTTGTTTAGTTGATTCCGAGGGCTTTGTGTCCTCCATAAGCTCTGGATCTTACATTGATTCTGCTTTCTCTTCTGTGAGATTCCCTGAACACTGAGAGATGGAAATTTATGAAGACCTCAAATTTATACTCTCTATCATCATAATGCCTGGGTGTGGATCTCTTCATTTGTTTTCATCTACTGCCAGAGGAATCCTCTGTGGTAATGACTGCATAAAGCACTGATGTATGAATACAGCAGACCATCAGTAAGAATAACTTTATTGATTTTCATTTAGGCCTCTAGTGTGTATGTTTACCCTACGATTCAGAGCTATATAGACTCTGGTTCTTAATTACCCAAGCAGTGTGGAATATTCTTTCCTTCATATGGAGTGACCCTTAAGTCAAACCAGACATTGGCTGCTCCCACAAGTTCTGTGGCACCATTGCCTTAACATGCTGATATGACAGATGGTAGGGTAAAGGTTTTGTGGCTAGGGTAGTGTGAATACTTGTCTTTCAGTAGTCTGTAGAACAACTTCCTACACCAAAGAAACTAGAACTTTGTGTGAGGTCTCCATATAGGCACTACTTGGAGGGTTTTCATGTTCAAAGAATTATGTGGGTGTTGTCCTCAACAATAGGATCTTGCTATCTGTTTGCTGAGAGAAATCAATTGGCTTATCCTTTCTATCCCTGATCACTAAGAGTCTTAAGACCCCTTTGTTCTTGGTCTTTTGCATTTTATTATGCTTCTTTGTATTCTTCCTATAAAGCCTACAAAATTTTCTGTGATACATGGTTTTCTTAGCCATAGACATTAAATTATAAAAGTGAGTAGTTTTATAGAATTTCATCATCACAACTTTTGCTTGATCATTGAGATACTAATGTTGTGGGTTTGGTCTGATTCTACTGAATTCCAACACTCCTTCTGTTAATAAGTTTGCTGTAGAACTGTAGAATTGCCTATAAAAGCATACTGCAGATTTTTCTAACAGAAACACGAACAAAAGAAAGAGACAAGAAGAAAGTGCAAACTAACAGTGTCAAGTTAAAGGCTAAGTCTGGGGTGAAAACTTCAATAAAAGAAGGACAATAGCACTGTGAAAGTTCCAAGGTCTGAACTTTCTTCATTGCTGTAGCTATGAATTAGAGATGAAGAGAAAAAAGAATCAAAGTTGCAAACTGTAAAGCTATTAAAACCTAGATAGTCCACCAAGAAGTTAATATCAGAGTGTCTCAAAATCAAACAACTACCCCACTAAGAAAGGGTTGAATTAGAGGTGTAGAAGGTTTGTACTTTAGGAAGTAAATAGAATAAAAACCAAACTAAAAAAAAATTCTAAGAGGACAATGGATAGTAAATCATTCTGGGATCAATAATTGTCAACAATAATTATTGAAGATGCAACCATGTTGTGACTGTTGAACTTTAAATTAAACTATAAAAGGACAAAGAAATTTGGCGTGTTGAAAATTTTCATGTCTGAGACTTAAGAATTCAAATGAAATGTATCCCTCAATTTATTCAAGAAAATAAATTCTATTTTTTTGGTTTTTAGAATTAGAATATAATTACATCACCCTATCTTCTCTATCCTTCCCCAAACACTTCCCCCCAAAACATTTTACTATCTCAATTTTATGCTTCTTTTCCTTGTTTACACATGCACACACACACACAAACACACACAAATCACACACACACACACACACACACACACACACACACATATATATATATATATATATATATATATATATATATATATATGTATAACCTGTTCCATTTGTACAAAGTTCTTTGAATGTATATGATTTTTGAGGCAGTTGATATTTGATATTCAGTATTAGAATTCTTTCTTGGAGAAGTATGGTTTTCCTTCACTGGGTTCCTTAGTTGGTTTTAGTTCAAAGGGATTAGTATGATTGTCCATACTTAAATTTTCATTAAGATACTATGATATATGTAGAAAAATAACTACATCATCTCAAAACCAATATATTATCTATTCATAACACTTTATTTTAGAAAAAAATAAACAGCTAAATTTCTTGTAGACAGACACTAGAGAAGATCAAAATTACTAATTTTCTACTAAAATGTTGTTCCAAATTATAAAACATGCAATAAAATGTTAAAATTCTTTGAGATGTGAAATCAAAAACCTATTTTCATAATGTTAATTATTCTCAAAAATTGTAAATGAAGCCATAATTAAATCACACAATAATAGAAATTTAAATAATTAGTTTTATTATTCTCATATCTTCCTCTACCATCTGTTCTGGTTAGTTTTATGTCAACCTGACACAAACTTGAGTCATTTGGGAAGAGTGAACATCAGTTGAGAAAATGTCTGTAATTCGTTGGACTATGTACAAGCCTGTTGGATATATTTTTCAGAGATAATTGATGTGGAAGGGCAAAGAAGCCTGTGGGTGGTGCTACTCCTAGGCATGTGTTTCAAGGGTGTACAAGAAAACAAACTGAGCAGGATAGGAGAAAAAAATCCAGTAAGCAAAACTCCCCTGTGGTCTTTGCAACAATGCATGTAACCAGGTTCTTGCCTTGAGTTCCTGCCCTCTATTTCACTGGATGATGCACTACAAGTTGTAAAATGAAATAAACCATTTTCTCCTCTCTTCTTCACGTTTCTTTATTCCTATTGTTTTACAACAGCAATGGAAACGTTACCTAAGACACAATCACTTGATAAAGCTGTCCACAAAACTGAGAAAATTATATAAATGGAAAAGTCAATGCTTTTATCATGATTTACGTAGATAAATGTTATCTAGTGTGGGCCTTCAGAAGTATTGGATTAGCAAACTCAGATTAACTGAGGTATTGTAATTGAGATGCTGGTTTGTTATATGGGCTAGAAACTAATCAGGAAGCTCTATGTGTTATTTATCTTTGATTTTATTATCATTGTTTTAATTAACACAAACTATGATGGGTTTTACTACGAGATATCCATTCACGTAAATCACTATTGCTTATATCAATGACAACTTACCAGCTCTTTCCTCTCCCTATCCCCTCATTGCTTACCTTTTCCTGTTCACAAATAAGAACATATATATACTTGTACCTATACAGAGTATATATGCTCTTATACATATTATTTAAAGCTATAGTGTGTGTATAGAAGAAAATGTCTGTAATTTAATCACATTTTTAGGATTTTTGTGTTACCACTCCTCAGAATATGAAGGACTAGTACTGTTGTACCAGTTAGAAAAGGAAAATGACAAGCAGAGATGGTCACAAGAACAATGATAAACACTGTTTCAAAACCTATAATCAGAAAAGTAATAAAGAAGAACATTGATTACTTTTTTGTTAAGAATTACTATTTTAAATTAATGGAACAGTAAAGATGGGGTATAGAAAATTCCACACCTCCACAAGGAGTGGTTAGTAGTAACAGTAGGCTGAAGCAGAAAGAGAAATTGTCTTCATTGGTAGAGCCCACACTATTACTCATCTCCTTTAAGCTGCCTTAACTGAATTTACTGAATCATAAAGGAAAAGCAAAAAGAAACGGTCTAGTGGCAATAAGAAGATCAGTTGGAATGCAAGGAGAGTAAGAATGAAATAGAAGGGGTGAACATGTTAATATTCATACATGTTTCCAATAACAAAATGAAAATATCTATGTATAATATATGCAAATAATTTTGTAAAGAATATATGATGCATGTTAATTCAAGAAATTTCCAAATCTAGATTACCCCCAATCCCTTCTCCTTCTTCTTACTTGAACTCTAGTTATAAATGGTAAACACCAAAAGACAAATGAAAATTTCCAAGAGGAAGTGAATTACCACAAGGCAAGCTTTAGACATGAGTGGTAATCATTCAAATTTAAGCCTAAAATTGTCTAGAAATGGGCCACCTGGATTAGTATAGAAGGGGTAATCAGAGCACTAAACCTCCAACTTTTCATCTCCTTGACTACCCTGACACCTTCCCACAAGGCAAAAAATCAAACTCTTCCAAACACTTCCTTATTTATGCTAGTTGCCCAGCTAATGAAGACTGTATGGACAACTAATGTATTCATTAACTAGTGTACACTAATATGGTCAGACCTCTCTCTTGATTGAACCTCTTAGAATTCCCATGCAAAACTATAGAAACAGTTCAGACTATCTTTAAATAGCATTCTTAATTTATCTCATCATATTAATCCAAACTTTATGATTAATACGACTTATTTCAGGTGCTTAATTTTCAAATAAAGTATTTTTATTCCTTTCACGTTACATAATTCTATATTGTAAAGATTCTTCCCTCTCTGAGTAGTCATAGACCATGTAAATAGGTAGCCAGGGCAGACAATATCAACTTAGATAAGGACAAGTGAGTCATAGGCAGAGTCATAGTGACTTGTCCCCTGAACCTTCACCCAGCCAATACCCGGTTCTGATGATATCTGTATTCCCCCTGATCACCCACACTCCAGTGTCATTCCCTTCCCCACATCCTGCCTTTCTGTGTTTATAACCCCTGTGTGAATGAATTACGATATGAGAAAAAATAAATTATAAAAAAAAATAGTCACAGTTGTTCCTGTCAGGAAAAACTATAGGGATGGAAATGGAGAGGAGCCTGAGGAAAAGAAGGTCCAGTGATGGGCCCAAAGTGGGACCTGGATCAAAGGGACGTCCCAACGCCTGACACTATTACTGAGGCTGTGGAGTACTCACAAAAAAGGGACCTATCCTGACTGCCCTCCAAAAGATCCAACAAGCAGCTCAAAGAGTCAGATGCAGCTATTTGCATCCAACCATTGAACAGAAGCAGCTGAATTAGGGGAAAGCTGGAATATGCTGAGGAGGTGGGTAACCCTGTAGGAGGACCAGCAGTCTCAATTAACCTGCCCTGCCTTGAGATCTCTTAAACACTGGACCACCAAAAAGGCAGCATACACCAGCTCATAAGAGGCCCCCAACACATATACAGCAGAGGACTGCTGGGTCTGCCTTCAATTAAAGAAGATTCACCTAACCCTCAAAAGACTGGAGGCTCCAGGGAGTTTAGAGGTCAGGTGGGGTGGGGGTGGGGATATTCTCGTGGAGATATGAAGATGGGGAGTAGGTAGGGGATGTAGAACAGTCGGAGGGTGAACTGAGGCGTGAATAAAATCTGGAGTGCAAAAAAATTTAAATAAATAAACATAAAAAAGTCTTCCTTTTCAAACATATGTGTATATTATTAGTTTTTAACATTCAAAAGTTTATGGTAATCTCATAAACAAGTAAAAGAGTACAACTAACATCAATGCATTTAGCACAGTTAGTACTAACAAACTATAAAGTGATAGTTTAACACAGGATAAATTCAAATAATGTATATATAAAGAATTGCCAGAGTATCTTACCTTATCACTCAACAAATGGAAATACTGTTTTAGAAATTAGTAGATCATTATAAACTCTTGTTCCTGACTCTCTAGTCAATTAGTAATTGCACTACTAAAAAAGTAATTAATTACTAATAAATATTACAAAAGTAATAAATAGCAAAATAGGGGCATTCCTTATATTATTTAACATTCTCTGGCCTTCTTAGGTTTGAAAATTAATATGCCTTAAATAAGTCTTCCTCTTAATTTGCTGTGGTTTCAAATTTCATTTTTTTTTTTTTTTAAGAACTGAATAGCTCGGATGAGACCAAGACGCCCATGTGTTCACCAGTGTCACTGATGAATGTAAGAATAGATAATACGGACATTTGTTTCAAAATATTTTGACAGAGTGAGGAGATTTCCTTTTACTATGTTTTAATTCCCCTTCCTCTCAGCACAGGCGGAGTCCATCATCACTTTTACTAGCCAGCTGTCTGTGTAAGCATCTCCCTCATATACTGATTTTTCGCCTGGAAGAATGAGCTGAGGAGCTATACATCAAGATCAGAGAGACCTCTGGCTCCTGTATTTGTCTATCAATTGAAAAAACTGTAAAAAGTCAGGTATTATTTTTAATTCAGATTTTTAAATATTCATCATTAATCTTCTTTCATAAACTTTTGATGTCAATTTTCTTGGTAATAAAATTACAACAAAAATTTAATACCTTTACAATAATAATAATAATAATAATAATAATAATAATAATGGTCATTATTCCATTTACGAAGAATAAGGGCAATATATTCATAATTTTATAAATTTGTTAACGTATACTTTGGAATCCAGGTATCATGTATTAAAACGTATATACTTCTTTACATACATAAATACTACGTAAAAACTTGAATCAATTTTCATCATTAATTTTAAATACTAATCAACATTTTGTGCTTTACTTAAATTATTCACTTGCAGTTTCCAACTATTTTGCTATTTTCTTTTAATCTGGGAAAATAGAAATTTTATTTTAATATAACTTTCCATAGTCTAATTTTTTAATTCAGTTATTTCATATTTAAATGTGTAAAATTTATATTTATGCAATAAATTAGTGTGACTTCCTTCATCTAACATATCTTTGGTACGTAAATAAGGGTGTCTATAATATTTTCTTTAATTTTCAATAATTTAATTTTAATAATTTACTTATTATTGAACTGAGAATTACCTAAATTGAGGTTTAGGAACAAAAATACCACAAGTCATACCTGAAATCATAAATTAGAATTCATGAATTTTGCCACATTGACTTAAATTAGTATTCTCCTATCTGGTAGTATTCCGTTTTTGATTTTGGCAGAATTCAATATGCAGTGGTGGCCACGGACTGGACCATGTATGCTTTTCGGTTGGAGGCTTAGTCCCTATGAGCTCTGGTTAATTTATCCTGTTATTGTTCCTATTGTGTTGCGATTCCCTTAAGCTCCTTTAGTCTTTTCCCTAACTCTTTCATTGGAATTCCCTGGCTCAATCCAATGGTTGACTGCGAGTATCTGCATCTGTCTCAGTCAGGTGATGGTTGAGCCTCTCAGAGGACAGCCATACCACGCTCCTCTCTCCAAGCACAACAAACCATAAGCAATAGGACCAAGGTTTGGCACCTGCGCATGGACTGGATTGCAAGTTGGGGCAGTCTCTGGATGGCCTTTCCTTCATTCTCTGCTGCATTTATATCCTTCCATTTCCTATAGACAGGAAAAATTTTTGGTCAAAAATGTTGATATGGGTGGGTCACTCCATCCCTCATCTGGGGACAATGTCTATCTACTTTAGGTGGTCTCTTCAGGCTGCTTTTCCTAATTTTGAGCATATTGGATAAGGTCATCACCATTGCATATTGAGAGCCTCTCACATCACTGATGTCTGGGACTCTTTAGAGGTATCCCCCCCACCCCGCCACTACCACCATCTACAACCCACACTGCTGCATATTTCTATTAATTCTCCTGGCCCTCTGTATTCTCTCCTGTCTCTACCCATAACTGATCCTGCCCCCACTTTTTCCCTCCCTTTTTTCTCTCCTATCCAGGTCCCTTCCTCCCTCTACCTCCCATGATTATCTTGTCCCCTCTTCTAAGTGGGACCGAAGCATTCATACATGGGCCTTTCTTCTTCTTAAGCTTCATATGGTCTGTGAGTTCTATCATTGGTATTCAGAAATTGTTGTCTAATATCTACTTATCAGTGAGTACACATCATGTATATCCTTTTGGGTCTACGTTACCCCACTTGGGAAGATATTTTCTAGTTTCATCCATTTGTCTGGAAAATTCATGATATCCCCATTTTTAATAGCTGAGTTGTATTCCATTGTGTAAATAAATCACATTTTTTTGGTATCCATTATTTAGTTAAGAGACTTTTGGCTACTATAAATAAGGCTGCTATGAACACAGTGGATCATATATCCTTGTGTTTGGTGGCACATCTTTTGGGTATATGCCCAAGAGTGGTATAGCTGGGTCTTCAGGTAGAACTATTTTCAAATTTCTGAGGAACTGCCATATTCATTTCCAGACTGGTTGTACCAGATTGCAATACCACCAGCAAGGGAGGAGTGTTCCTCTTTCTCTACATCCTTGCCAGCATCTACAGTTGCCTGAATTTTTGATATTAGCCATTCTGATAATAAAAGTTCTTTAATGTCAAAAAAATCCAAAGTCTCTTTTCAAAGTTGCAAATTTCTCTTAATTAGTCTGTCTCTTTATTGATAATAAAGAGTTGCAATACTATCAAAACTAAGTCACACAGTTTCCTACTCAAGGAAAAACATTATTATAATCCAATCACAGTGAAACCAAAGTCAAACTGCATGATTCCCTGGCCTCCCAATGTCCTTGGTGGCAGCATTTCTTGGAATTTGCATTCCACTGTGTGCTTAACTTGTACTTTAGGCTCAGGGAAAACCTACTCTGTAGCTGCCCCAGTCCCCAATTCTCTTCCATGGTAGTGATGTCTTCAAAATGCTGAGATCTTCAGTGCCCCTGTGCTGAAAGACACACACACACACACACACACGCACACGCACACACGTACACACACAAAATACAGAGGATATATATATATTCTTCTGGGTTTCCTTCAGGGACACCACTGCAAACGATTGCAGTCTCAACATCTCTCCATGACCTCTTCATTGGTGGGATTTACACTTCTACTAAGAATGTACCTTAAAATATAGCCTCCCTTAGCTTCTCATAATGCCAACCCTCAACTACATTATGACTAGTTCATGCTTTAACAACAAGTACCATTTGGAAAAGCCTTGCACCTCAATAAGTACAGCTGCCTTAATAAGGTATATGTTTGCCATCCTTTGAACAATTTTATTTTCTGCTTGCTGACTCTGATAAAACATTTCCCAGATGATTGTGCCATAATACTTGTCTCTTTTCAATCACACCTGATTCTTCAGACCCAGTTGACTAGCATCAATTGCTTCAGAAGAACCAAGGTTTCACTTTAGTGGTTCTTAATTTGAAGTAGTGCATAAATGGCACAAATAGAGTATTTAAGGGACTCTCAAACATCTTTCAGAAGATTATACGATTATACGAGTCATGCTTCCACATGAACTCCTCACCACACTCTTATATTCCAGTCTCCCATAGAACATAGTACTGAGATATCAACATTCAATATCAAATCCTACTGACAGTTTCATTCAGACTTCTGATGCCACCACAATCTTACCCAAAATAACTGCTTAAGACTATCAAAGCAGTATTCCACATCTTTTTAACAATTTGTCGTTGTTAGAATCCATAAGTAAACTATTTTTGTGATAAAACATCTTAACCAAATGAAACTTGTAGAGGAAAGGATTCATTTCATCTTTTATTTTGTTAAATTAGTATCTTTACCCTTTATTTTTAACAGTCCAATCATTTTCTGCTTCCTGGTTGGTCCTCTGCCCTCCTACAGTTCCTCATCCCATTCTTCCTCTCCTGTCTCCAAGAGGATGTCCCCACTCCCCCACCCCACCCTGTCAGGTCTCTTCATTCCCTGGGGCATCAAGTCTGTCCAGAGTTAGGTGCCTCTTCTCTCACTGAAACAAGACCAGAAAGTCCCTTGCTGTATATGTGTCAGAGGTCTCATACCAGCTAGAATATGCTTCCTGGTTGGTGCATCAGTGTGTGAGAGATATTGGGGGTCTAGTTTATTGAGACTGCTGGTCTTCTTATGGGGTCACCCTCCTCTTCAACTTCTCTCTGCCTTTTCCTATTTTCTTTCTCAGCCCATTTATCATATGATTGAAGGAAGGGTACTGCTTTGCTTGACTTAATTTTATATATGGCCACTTTGCTGAAGTTATTTATCAGCTTTAGAAGTACTCTAGTGGGATTTTTGGGGTTGCTGATGTATACTATCATATCATCTGCAAAAAGTAATGCCTTGACTTCTTCTTTGCCAATTTGTATCCCATTGATCTCCTTTTTTATGTCGTCTTATTCCTCTAGCTATAAATTTGAATACTATATTAAATAGATATGAGGTGACTGGGCATCCTTGTCTTGTCCCTATTTTTAATGGGATTCCTTTAAGTATCTCTCCATTTAATTATATATTAGCTGTTGGTTGGTTGTATATTTCTTTTATTATCTTCAGGTTTGGGCTTCAAATTCCTGATCTCTTCAATACTTTTAGCATGAAGTGATGTTGTATTTTTGTCAAATGCTTTTTTCAGCATCTAATGAGATGATCATGAGACTTTTTTTCTTTGGGCTGGTTTATATAGTGGGTAACATTAATAGATTAGAGATAGCTCAGCCTTTAAAGGCTAAGCTCACAACCCAAAATATAAGGATTTGTTTCATCTTATACTTCCATGTCACACTCAGAGAACTCAGTGCAGGAACTCAAGATGGTGCAAGGAACTCAAGTGTAAGATGGAAAACCTGGAGGAAGAGATTGAGAAAGATGTAATGGATGAATGATTGCTCCATATGCTTTGTCCAGATTGCTTTCTTATATTATTCAGGATCACCTGCCTGAGGATAGCACTGCTCACAGGAATCTGGTGCCCTTCACCTAAAATATAAATCAAATGATTGCAACACAGATTTGACCCAAGGCCAGTTTCGTGGAGACATTTTCTCAATTGAGGTTCCCTTTTCCTAAATAACCCTAGCTTGTGTCAAGTTGACCTAAAATTAGACAAAACCGTAAGGAAAGCACAGAGGAACAGCTTTCGTCGGTCAGGTCTGTGGTGCTAAGTTCTGCACACCACCTTGTTTACATGGCAGCAGAGTAAGGGTAGGGAACAAGACCCCATCCAGTGATCACTATAACTATCAAGACTTCTGAAAGTAAGCCACAAGAGCCAGTTAGGGCCCCTGTCTCAAAGTTTTTAAGACTTTACAAAAGAACACCACAATTTAGGGATGAGTGTTCAAACACACTAGCCTCTAGAGAGTATTTTGATTCAAACCAAACAAGTTCCTTAAGTGTATGTGTACACAGATTAGTTGGAATTAAAATTTCTGAGCAAACACCCATCATTGCCCTTAATTTTGACTAAATATTACATTAATATTAATAGTTTGAATTAAGAACAAACCATAATGTTTTTCAAATAAATTAAATGATAAAATGAATAAAATAACAACTATATAAACTTTTAAAGATTTATAGGCTAAACGATGAATCACTCATGTTCTCTGTACATTCCCCAGTGTCATAGTTGCAATATTTTAGCATAATGAGTGTACTCTCTTTCCCAGCATTTGAAATTAATCGTTTGCAATAGGCTTCATCCTTTCTCCTTAAAAAGATATGCTTCCTATAGTTTTATTCTATATAGTTTCTTGTATTTCCCTCTTAATACACTCATAGAATATAGAATTATATAATTCTAGATTCAAGATATATAGTGATTGCTATAGACAGAGAGGTGAAGAATAAATAGTTTATTCTCTAACATAGGTCAATGATCATAAAATAATTGTAACATATATTGTAATCTCTAAGAAAAATAAGTAAGCAATTTGACAGACAGTGAAAAGGTACACATTTATAATTATCAATAAAGTAGCAAACAGGGAGTGTCATTCTTTCAATTAAAGAGTCCAAAGCTGTGTAAAATAAGATAGAATTTCAGTATCCTATCTATCAGTCCACTCCTTGGACTGCTTGTGAAGCTATTACATTAATTTGTTTTAACTAATTGATAAGATGATATGTCTCTGCTTCAATCATTTTTTTTTAATTTTTATTATCTATGTGTACCACATAGTTACTTTATCCATTTATTTGTTGATGAGCACCTAGGTTATTTCCAATTTCTGGTTATTATTAATAGCAGTAATGAGCATGGTTAAACAATTATCTATGTGGTAGTATGAAGTGTCCTTTGAGTATATTACTAAGAACTGTATAGCTGGATCTTGAGGTAAATTGATTTCCAACTTTATGAGAAACTGTCACACTAATTTCCACAATGACTGTACAAGTTTGGACACCTAGTAGCATCAGATGAATATTCTACTTATTCATCATCCTTACTAGAGTGATCTGACATTTATTTTATTAATCATAGCCATTCTGGCAGGTGTAATGTGAAAACTTAAAACAGTTTTGATTTACATTTATCTAAAGACTATGGATGTTGAATACTTCTTTAAATGTTTCTCAGCTATTTTGGATTTGAAAATTTTGAAAATTTGCTGTTCAGATCTGTACTTCATTTCTCTGCTGGTTTGTGTTTCTTGATATCTACAGGTTCTTCTAAATTTTTGCATTCTCCATTGAGGTGTTATCTTATGTTTGATTTAAGGTGTTTTGTGACTTGGAATAGGGATCAAGTTCTAAACTTCTGTTTTTGGATATCATATTTTTTAAAACCATTAATTGATTGTTATGACATTATCAAAAATTTTCATGTTATGCTGTATCAGATCATTTCTTAGATTTGTATTTTATTAACTTGGGTTTGAGTCTATTTGAATGTCATATCTGTGGGTCACTATGGCTAAATATCTATGTGACATGTCTTGAAATTATGTATTCTAACTCTTGACTTGTTTATTATGTTCAAGACTGGTCAGTCAGAAGATTGGGGATTTTCTGTGATTCCACATGAAATTCAGATTATTTTCTTTCTGTTGTTTTCCTTTTAAGTATGTCACTACTCTTTTGATGGAGAAGTTTATTGGGTAATAAGTAGGGCTTGAGAAATAGCTCATCAGTTAAGAGCATTTCCTGATCCTTCAGGAGATATTGGTTCAGGTCCTGGCCACCACATGCGGCACATAACCATCATTAGATTTTTCTGGTCACTCTGACGACTAATCAGATGTGCATACATAGTGAGCATAAACAAATTCAGACAAAACAATAATATGCAACATTAAAATGTGTAAATACTTAAATATAAATAGAGGTGGGAAGTTGTAGGTACATAAGAGGAATTGTAGAGGGGAATATGTGATGTGGAAATACTATGTCTCATGAGTAAAATTTTCAAATAATCTTAAAGTAAAATTAACTAAAATTTGTAGAAATATGAAAACTAAATTAATTATGCTTTTGATGGTAATGTAAAGTTGCATTAAGTAATGTGGAAAATCATGTGACCATTCACCAATCCCTTAAAACTAGAGGACCTGAAGACTTTAGTTGACCAATAACAGATTATATGTCCAAAATGAAATAAAGTCATCCTGGCAAATAAATATGAGTGCATAAGTAAAAAAATAAAAAATACAGTATACCTAGGTGTCTGTCATAGGATAAAAGGATAAAATATGATACGGATGAAGTTGAGTATCAATCACATAGAAAAACAAAAGGCTGTGAGTTACAACTGAGATAATAGAACTTGAGTATCTATTTATTGAAACACCCAGATACAGAGTATACCATAAATAAAAGATATTTTCATTCCTCTTGTACGGCAGCAAAATATATTCTTATCCAGTTGATTCAGTATTGTTAAGCTTCAGATATTTTATTATTAGAAAATATTTTTTTCTATTTTACTGACGTATCATTAATGTTTTCTTTAGGTTAAGCCAATACAGTAAGTGATTAATGGATTAATTATACATACAGTGTGTGATTGTATATGTTGTCGGGAATAATAATCAAAATCTTATTTGTAAATAAAATAGGGTTTCGTTCCTAAACATAATAATATAGAAATCCTAGTGATAAGTAAGTCCTTGCTGATAAAAGGGCATATATGCAAGGAAAAATTACAACTGCCTTCCAAGTACATAGTACCTTTTTAATCCTACACTTTCACGATACTGATAAAAGTTAGATATTTGTTAAATATACTCTATAATTTTTTCACATTCAGTAAAAACAAAAGGTAAAACTGTATTCACCATTTAATCTCTATCCCTCTTCACAATTTCCTTCATTAAATATCATTATTCAATTTATCAATATTTCTGCTCTTCGTTAACAAATTATTATAGATCTAGATATTGCTTTATGAATATGCTTATATTTATGAATGGATTTAACAATTACACCAAAGAATCCTCAGGGGTAAATAGAGATTATAGGTGAGATAAAGCAGTCCACCTCAAGAACAAGCTAAAGCAGACTTACTTTATACCTGTTAGGTTGTAAAGAATGATCTTAAGCTGGGGTAGCTGTCTCTGTGGTAATATATCATTATAGGAGGAGAAAGCAAGGATCATGCTTGTGGATAGAATCAACTGGTATTAGGTTCTGTACTTTTGCATTATTGTTCAGGTTTTCTTTGGTTTATTAAGAAGAGAAATGAAACAATTTATTTCAAGTTTGCCAGAAGGCACTAATGTTTTAAAATTGCTATTCATGTATTATTATACTTTATATTACAAAAATCTTGAAGAAACAATAAAGAAAATTGAATTTTCAAAAAGGAGCTTACTTCAGGCTAAGTTTAGCAATTTGATTATTTTCTTTTCTGTGCTTGTGATAACATATTATAGTATTGAAAATATCACCTAATAACATTTGTCAACTTGATAAATGAAATAATCCTAGGCAAATATTAGTAAATGTAGATTAATTAAAACTGAAAAAATTGTGTCATATCTGTGAGAGGAATAGTGAATTTTATAATGCATATATTGTTAACTATTTATCTATGTATTTGGGGAACAATCGAATGAATGTTGTGGTATTTAAATGGAACCATTTTCCATTTAGCTAACATAACTGTTAAATATTAAACATCATTCTAGAAGGATTTGGAGCAAGATGGTAGCTGGGAAAGATGCTACGGAAATGGCTTCCACACTGAATCAACAGTTAAGCCTTTAGTAATTATTGCAAGAATACATATGTCCAAAATCAGCGAAAACACTGGCTGTGTGTTTGTATGTGTGTTTCATGTATTTGATATGTGTAAATATGTATGTGGTTATATATATTATTACTTCATATTCTCACCATTGGCTGACAACTTTTAGAAGTTATTTCTTAGTATTTCCTCAATGAATAGATACAAATTCGTAAAAATCACTTTTTATATTGATTTTTCTTTCAAACCAGAATACTTTATAAATAGAACATTACATAATATTGATACCCTTGGTTAAAATAATCTTCATTCGCAGATGATCTTTGTTTTCAGAAATTAAACTCTTTGAATAGACTGATATAAAATATTATATATGCAGTTTTTGATAAAATGTATTTGTAGTGAACCATTGAGATGGCTCAGCAGATCAAAGTGCTTGAGGTCAACCTAAGTAAAATCCACAGGGTGAAATGAGAAAACCAACCAACTCACACAAGTTGTCTTCTGAGTTCCAAAAGAACACTTTGGTGTAAGCACACACATATTTCTCTACACACATACACACACACACACATACACACACATACACACACACACACAAACACACACACACACACACACACACACACACATATCAATGAGTGCAGTAATGAAAATATTTTAAGATATTTTTAAATGTCTTTCAACACCAGACATTACAACACATGCCAGCAGTCTCTCAGGTCTTTGGAGGTTGAAACAGAATAATTGCCTTCACTCCAGATCAAAGACCCTGTCTCTAAAACAAACCATAATATTATGATATTCATGTTTTTACTTCATTAGAAAATGACTCAGAAGGGCAAGTAAACACCCTAGTAGGTAAAAAGCTTGCTGAACAAACTTAAAAGTCCATGTTCAAATTCCCTAGCATCCTGCTAAAAAAGGCAAGGTTGGCAGGGAACACCTGATCCCAGCAATGGGAGACAGACAAGACACAGTTTTGGAGGATGAAGATGGAGGCCACACTTGCTAGCTAGATCAGACAATTGTTAAGGTCCAGGTACAGTAGGAGATCGGTTCTCAAGCAAACAAACAAATCCAAAAAAAAAATTTGCGGATGTTACTCAAAATTGCCTGACATTGAGATCTTTTATTTACAGTCCACATGAATTGCCATACACATACATAAAAATGTACACATGCAGGGGCAGGTGTGCATGGGCATGCACACACACACACACACATACACACACACCACTTATATACAATAAATGACACAAAATGAAAATTTTTCTTCTAAATTATTGCTGCATGTATTTTAATGTCATTGATATTTATACAACATACATTTATATTAGCATACTTTTATAATTACAGTTATATTTTAATATTGCTTTTCTGTAAATGTGAGTAAGAAACACATATTAGTAGGCAAAACAAACAGCTTTTTAAAGATTAAATCAATTTTAACTTTATGTTTATTGCTGTAAGATAAGGTTGTGTGAATGACAGCCCTTTATGAAGTACTATATTCTATTTTTATTACTAATTCCCTGTGCATCTAATCAAACACTACATATGGTTATAACATTGATTTCTTAATTTCATGAAAATTGCTATACCAACAGCTGGCCTCTTGAACAAATGAATATGTCAATGGCTGATTATAAATTAATGATATAGCTATTCCTCAAAGGTGAAGCAGTTTACATTCAAATTTAGCCTTATGGTAGTCTAGGAATTGTATTTAAAAGAAAAACTTCTTAAGTTGTATACTTAAACAGCTTATTGTTAGAAAATAGAATGACTTTTAAGATCACTATGATTTAGATGTGAAAAAGCTTAGTGAACTCATAACACTAGGATTATTGAAAGCATATACATGATCTGAATGTAATGAGTAATGCAATCACAGTACTTATTCATCAAATTATCCTCCAAGCATTTGTAAACAACAGGTTATGAGACATACTTATTTAGGATCAAATTTTTAATTTTTTGTTCTATTTATTCAGATTTAAATATTATGTTTGAAAATCAGAACTAGAATTATTTTCCCATAACATTTCTTAAAACACGTGTCATTATTAGTGGAAAGTGCTGTAGAACCTTAATCATAATAAATTGTCATGTACACTTTCAGTACTGCAACCTGTTAAAACTTTTCTGATGAGCAATATTCCTTTTTAATTCTCTGTTTACTCACTCCAAGCACAACTTACATATCTCTCCATCATCTACTTAATTACAAAATAAATGCCTAGTCTCAATTGTTAGTTATGCAGGAAATTAACAAAGAAACTAAGGTTATAATGAATGTCCACACTTTTGAGAAAGTTTACCCGTGGCTCTTTCCAGTTTTGACTTACTATTTATCTGAGTGACACAATACAAATCATTCATTTGATTGACAGTCAGACACATATGGATTATAAAATCTAATGACACTAGACATAGATTTAATTCTCATAGACACATGTAAGGCCTGCAGGCTGTCCTTGAAAGACCAGTGCTACTACATGTCCACTTATCCTCCTCAGAATAGCCAGGACTGTTGTGTATCAGGATGGTGTGGAGGGAGGGAAGCTTAGTCAGAACAAGTGGCTACAATTTAAGGCTTTCGTTGACAGTGAGTGTGCAGGAGAAAAACACACACATCTGGAAACAGCTTCAGAGAAGTGATACAGTTAATTGGAGGGCATGGAAGAGGTATTTATGCACCTGGGCAGGTGGCCAGGGTCTCTGGAGCAAGGTTTGTGTAGCTGTGTACAGTTGGCCAGGACAGGGGTGTTGGAAGACACTTCTTCTTCATTCTTAGGGGCAAGAGGTTCCAGGACATAAAAATTTTACAACATCCAAAAAGGAGTGAGACCTAATAACTGTGAGGGTAGTGGGAAAGATCAATTAAAAAGAAGAATATTTTGCAACTTTCATGTGTATAAGGCCGTTGTGGAGTTTATGAAGGGAGATATTAATGGAAACAGCTGCCAATAGTGGCTGAGAGTAGGAAGTGTAGAAAAAACATTGAGAGGAAGTAGGGTGAGTGTTTAGGGGAAGAAGGTTATAAAAATTAAGGATATAAATAGGTATGTGAATAGAATTAGAAAAATCATTCAGCAGGGTTGTCAGTGAAGTTCACTGAAGGCCTGGTAACCGAAAAGTTTCAATAAAACAAGGTGCCATACTTTTATCTAATAATTCTACAGAGAAAGTGTAGTAGCTACCAGGTATAATTGAAGCTCAAATTAAGCAATCAATTTATTTTGTAGATAGAAATAAGATATTGGTGTTTCATTTCTTAAACAGAAAGATGATAAGTGGTTAACATTTCTACCTCAATTAAAGCTATAAAATTGAAACAGATTTAATAGTACTCATACATATTATTTTCTTGTATTGGTTCTTTTCTTTATTTACATTTCAAATGTTATCTCCTTTCTCGGTTTCCCCTTTGGAAAACCCCTATCCCATCCCCTCTCCCCTTGGTTATATGAGGGTGTTCCTCTACCCACCACTAACTCCCCAACCTGGCATTCTCCTACACTGGTACATTGAGCCTTCAGGACCCAAGCGTGTCTCCTCCCATTGATGTCCATCAAGACCATCCTCTGCTACATATGCAGCTCAAGTCCTGGGTCCCTCCATGTGTATTCTTTGGTTGGTAGTTTAGTCCTGGGAGCTCTGGGGTTTCTGGTTGGTTGATATTGTTGTTGATAATTTGTTTTGATGTATCTATCAATTGAGACTGAAAACCCTAATACTCCAAAATTTTAAATATGTATAATTTTTACATTTTAGAGTGTATTGTAGTCTTAAAATAATTATGATAGTTTCATTCTGAAAGTTTAGTCTTCTCAAAAGTGGCATACATTATTAATGCTTTTGTCATTCAATATAAATAATTTATTTTATAAGACAGTGAGCAAACACCTTTCACAAAGCATTTTTCATGTAAATATTTTAATGTTGGATTTTAAGTTTAATTTGAATGGAAAAAAGAATAACTATAACTATTCTGGCAGTACAAAAACATCAAATAGTGCAAACATCTGAAAAGGCTCAGATTGTCTGTGTTTCATAGAGTGGAATAACCTAAAATGCTTTGGCATGATCCAGACAAATATTAGAAATATTACTCAAATCCAAATGTATACAACCTCAAATGGGTTGAGATATACCCAAATGTTAGCTGTATCTCCTTGACTGATACTATAGCAGTTATTGTGGTCCTCTATTCTGTGAGTGTTCTCCTTTGTGATGGACAAACATTTTTCTTCACAATAATTTCAAATGGTTTGAACTTGACTAAGACTTTATAAAATAAACTCAATGATTATTTTCATATTTAAATGGATTATAGGAATGAAATATTTTAATGTTAGAGCACAGACTCCTGGGTAAAAATAATAATTAACATATTAAAACTGCTAATGTTACCAAATGCAATCTTCAGATTCAATGCAATTGCCATCAAAATTCCAACTCAATTCTTCACAGAGATATAAAGAGCAATTCTCAATTTTATCTGGAATATCAAAAAACTAAGGATAGCAAAAATTATTCTCAACAATAAAAGAATTTCTGGGAAATCACCATCCCTGACTCTGAGCTGTATTATAGAGCAATAGTGATAAAAACCTCATGGAATTGGTATAGAGACCGGCAGGTAGATCAATGGAATAGAATTGAAAACCCATAAACAAATCCACACATCTATGGTCACTTGATATTTCACGAATAAGCCAAAACCCTCCAGAGAGAGAAAAAAAGGATTTTCAACAAATGGTTCTGGTTCAACTGGTGATTGGCAGAAGAATGCAAATTGATCCAATTTATTTCCTTGAACAAAGCTCAAGTCTAATTGGATCACAGACCTCCACATAAAACCAGATATGTTGAATATAGTTAAAGAGAAAGTAGAAAAGAACCTCAAACACATTGCCATAAGAGAAAATTTTCTGAACAGAACTCGAATGACTCATGCTCTTAAGATCAAAAATTGACAAATGGAACCTCATAAAATTGAAACCTTCTGTAAGGCAAAGGTCATTGTCCTCAGGACAAAAGGTTGACCTACAGATTGGGAAAAGATCTATACCAATTCTACAACTGACAGAGGGCTAGTATCCAAATTATACAAGGAACTTAAGAAGCTAGATTCCAGAGAACCAAATAAATCTATTTAAAACCAGGGTAGAGAGCTAAACAAAGAATTCTGAACTGAGGAATCTAATCTCAAATGGCTGAGAAGCACCTAAAGAAATGTAATCAGGGGAATGCAAATCAAAACAACCCTGAGATTCCACCTCACACCAATCAGAATGGCTAAGATCAAAAATTCAGGAGACAGCAGATGTTGGCAAGGATGTGTTGAAAGAGGACTATTCCTTCATTCCCATTGCTAGTGGGACTGCTAGCTGGTAAAACCACTTTGGAAATTAATCTTGCTGTTCCTCAGAAAATTGGAAATAGTTTTGCCTTAAGACCCAGCCATACCACTCCTGAGCATATACCCAAAAGATGATCCAACATATAACAAGGACACATGGTGTACTATTTTATAGCAGCCTTATTTATAATAGCCAGAAACTGGAAACAATCCAGATGTCCCTCAACAGAAGAATGGATACAGAAATTGTGGTACATTTACACAATGGAATACTACTCAGCTATTAAAAATAACTTCATGAAATTCATGAAGTGGATGGAACTAGAAAATATTGTCCTGAGTGAGATAACCCAGACACAAAGGAACACACATGGTATATACTCATTGATAAGTGGATTTTAGCCCAAACCCATGATGTAATCCACGAACCATTTGCAGCTTAAGAAGAAGGAAGTCCAAAGTGTAGATCCTTCAATTCTACATAGATTTGAACAAAATAATCACAGGAGGTAGAGGTACTGTTTTCAATCATCCCTCATAAAATCATTTCTACGCTAACTTCCACAGCTCTAAAATTCTGGTATTTTTTTTCAATCTCTACATCTGTTTATATTAAATACTTTAGGTTTTGTGTCTTCATGTCATCCTTAACTTATTTAACCTAAATATTTATATTCTAACTAAAATTTAAATGGAATGAGTCTTCATAATCTACTTTAGCTACCTCTCTAATCTTTTACCTTATGTCACAAAATAATCTTATATATTAACAAAGTGATGCATTACATTGTTTATCTTTATACATCTAAGGCTTGAGAAGGCAATACGGTTCCATATGTAAATTAAATCCATGCCAGGTTCATAATGGAGAAAGAAACCATTATTGAGCCTAGTCCTCACACATGTGGACATATGTACATGATCACATTCATTCACATGTGAACATATACATTTTACACACATGCACATAAAGTACATAAACATACAGACAGACAAATGATTAAAACTGTTCCTGAGAAGAACATGCAAAAGTGAGGAACCAGTTGAAAGTGTGCAAAATATTAAATCTACCTCTAAAAAGACAAATGCCACTAATTGACAACCACTAACATTTAAAAATTGAAACATGCATTTCAATCAATGAGGAGGTCTCAGAAAAAGTAGAAAAGTTAGATGAACTAATGACATTTTCTTAAATACTCTTTCAATAATACAATGGCTAGAAAATGGCATAATTACTGCCCTTTGCTTCTTTAAATGTCAATTGATTTTACAAATATTAACCAATATTAAAAGCTTCTCAGTCTTATTTCTTGCATTGCATTTTAATTTATTTAATTGCAAATAGATTTTTCTGTCATACAATTCATTCCAACCTCAGTTTACCTACCCTTCATACCACCTAACTCACACTCTTAAATAGACTCCTCTTCTGTTTTCTTTTTAGAAAAAAAAAATAATTGTACCAAGGAAGGAGAAGCAAACAGGACAAAATGACAATCAATAAGGCAAGACAAAAACCCTCATGTGGATCCTGGACAAGGAAACCCATAGACGCAAGAGTCTGAAGAGCAGGCAAGAGAGTGACAGATATGCCTACTCCTTACTGTTAGAAGTCCTACCAAAACACCCCGCTAACAACCATAACTTATATACAGAAACCCTGGTACAGACCCATGCAGGCCCTGCACTTGACATTTCAGTCTCTGTGACTCCATATGAACTCAGCTTAATTGAGTCAGTAGGTCATGTCCTTCTGGTGTCCTCCATCTCATCTGACTCCTATAACCTTTCCTACCCTATGGGGTTACGTGTCATGTATTGATTTCTGAGGGAAGGGACCATCAGTTTAGATTATGTCTCTGCATAATATCGGGTTATGAGTCTCTGCACCTGATCCCATCTATTCCTGAAAGAAGCCTGTTTAATGATTATAATAGTGTTTGGTTCTACGCTCTCTCTGTGCTATAAAAGTATATTTTATTTAATGCTAGAAAACATTGTGGGTCATAATATAAGGTTGATAAGGGCACAATTCTGATAAGATGTTCACAATATTCAAATATGATTAATAAATCAATAAATCATCTAAGTCATTAGATATCATAGGCTCTCAGCATCTCTTTTCTTAGTTTTTAATTTTCAACTTAAGCTTGATTCATCATCCGTGCCTAGTTGTCTGTCCATAATTCACGGAATCAACTGACTACATATCCAAAACTTTGATAGGCCTCTGCAAAAACATTCTATTATCTCACAAAACTGCTGTTATAACACCTTCAATAATTTATGTGTGTGTGTGTTTTTGTGCAATTTACATCTGTATGAAAAACATCTGCCTGAAAAATGACCCAAGCTAGCTTTGCACACTCTAAATACATATAGTCAGTCAAGATGTGTATTCTATTTTTTATCAATTTTCTGAGTCATTTAATATGTCTTGGTTTCTTTTTGTCTCTTTTTTTCTCAAATATTTCATCTTAGTTTTGATATGTTCATTTGATAAGCACTGCCTCAACTCTGGTTGGGCATTATAAATTTTAGTTAGTATTTAAATTGCTGAAGTACTTGGATGAATTAATTGCCTACACTAATCTAAATTTCTCTTCCATAATATAAGGTTAGTGGGGTACTATTCTCATAAAACATTCACAACATGCAAATAGGAGTAATAAATGTTAAGCTTATGAAATCATGCATGATTCCTTGTATATTTAATGAAAAGATGTACACATAAAAATTTGAAAGAATAAATATTTTGTCATTCTATTCCAAAATAGCTGTACTATGAAGAGATGAGGTGAATAATAAAGGAAACATCATCTTATCTGTCTGACATTCCCCTTTAGACATAGGTTAAGAAATGTTCATGCTCAAAAAAGTATTTTTCTTTGTTGTAATATTGACAGGTGTCTGGTGACATTGCACACCATCTGACATATATGAAACCGATTTTATTTCAGTTTCCTAGTTTATAATATATATGAATATGACCACTTAAAAATTAGTTGCTTCAACTCCCCACTCTCAGCAATGGACAGATAATAGAAACAGAAACTAAACAGAGACACAGTGAAATTAACAGAAGTTATGAACCAAATGGATTGAACAGATATTTATAGATATCAACTTAAAAACAAATGAATATACTTTTTCTCAGCACCTCATGTTACCGTCTCCAAAATAAACCATATAATTGGTTACAAAATACGCCTAAACAAATACAAAAAGATTTAAATAATCCCTTGCATCCTATCAGATCACCATGGACTAAGGCTGGTCTTCAATAATACCAAAAACAATGGAAAGCCCACATATAAATGGAAACTGAACAAAGCTCTACTCAATGATGACTTGATAAAGGAAGAAATAAAAGACTTTTTAGAATTTAATGAAAAGGAAGTCTCATCATACCAAAACTTATGAGACACAATGAAAGTAGTACTAAGAGGAAAACTCATAGCTCTAAGTGCCTATAAATAGAAACTGGAGAGAGCATTCAATAGCTGTGGGATTGTTAGCTTGTATTTGGAAGTGAGCATGGAATCTGTTGGGCAGAGTTCTGGTTCTTGTGTGTCTGCCGTGGCTCAAAGATGCAAAAGCCTGTGGCGATTTTGACTGAGTTCCCTCCTTGTGGATCTGGGCAGGCACTGTGGGGACCCGTCTGTTGGGAGAACTCAGTCTGAGGTTCCACGGGGTGGGGGGTCGGGGGAGGGCTCTTGAGTGGACTCTGAGCCCAGTGGTCTCCATTCTGGGCTCCCAGATGTTGCTGGGGGGCTGTGGACAAACAGAGACATTAGAGGAATGAGGGGGGAAAGAGAGGATCCAACAGAGCCCGAGGGAAAGTGACTCTTTGTTACTGTACTAGCTTGGCTTGATCGCTGGCTTGCTTGAAAAAGTAGCCTCTGTGGTCGGAACACAGAGAAGCTCTCCACAGGAGATTAGAATGCTGCTCAATACTCAGAGGGTCCTGCCATGGTTCTCCATGGCAGGCTTCAAAGACAAGAGGTAGTCCAGGGTTTTATAAAGCTTTATTGTCATGGTGGACAGTAGATAGATCTGACTACACACCCCTGAAACTCAGGGGAGACCTGACTTAAATAGAGAGGGAAGAGAGTCTGGGAAAAATCTTTAATTGGCTACACCCTCTGGCCTTTAGGTATCTCATTAATATGGACATTTTCTCAAGGGCCTGAGGCCTGTAGTCATGCTCTCTACCTGTGGAAGGGCACAAACCTCTCTTTGGGAGGGGCTGTATTGTCCTACACGACTGAAAGGTGTGGGTCAATGGAAGTCTTTAGTCTCATGTCAGGAATCTGGAATCTGGGAGCGAGGAGAGATATGTACCATCCCTTGCAGGCATGGACACCTGTTGGGTCTCTGTCTATCTCTAAGCCAGTGCTTTACCAGAAACCAAGCCATCCTTTCATGGTCTCACAACTAGCAACTTGACAGCCACACAAAAGCTATAGAATAAAAAGAAGCAAATATACCTAATTGGAGTAGAAGGAAGAAAATAATCAAACTCAGGGCTGAAATCAACAAAGTAGAAACAAAAAGAAACCTACACATTATCAACAAAACCAGACCCTGTTTTTTTGAGGAAATCAACAAGATAAATAAACCCTTAGTCAGACTAACCAGAGGACAGATACAGTATCCAAATTAATAAAATCAGAACTGAAAAGGGAGATATAGCATCAGAAAATGAGGAAATTAAAAAAAAAATCAGATCCTGCTACAAAAGCCTATATTCAACAAAACTGGAAAACTTGGATGAAGTGGACAATTTTCTAGACAGATACCAGGTACCAAAGTTAAATCAGGAGAAGATCCATCTAAACAGTCCCATAACCCCTAAAGAAGTAGAAGCAGTCATTAAAAATCTCCCCACCAAAAAGAAAAAAAAAAGCCAAGGACTGGATGGTTTTAGTGCAGAATTATACCAGACCTTCAAGTAAGACCTAATACCAATTCCTTTCAAATTATTCCACGAAATAGAAACAAGAGGAACACTACCAAATTCATTCTATGAAGCCACAATTATGTTCACACCTAAACCAAACAAAGACACAACAAAGAAAGGAAACTTCAGAACAATCTCCTTTATGAATATCAATGCAAAAATACTCAAAAAAATTTTTCACAAAAGGAATCCAAGAACACATCAGAACAATCATCTGTCATTATTAAGTAGGCTTTATCCCAGGAATGCAGGGATGGTTCAATATTTTGAATTTCATCAATGTAGTCCACTATATAAACAAACTCAATGAAAAAAAAAAATCACACAATCATCTCACTAGATACTAAGAAAGCATTTAACAAAATTCAATATCCCTTCATGGTAAAAGTCTTGGAAAGATCAGAAATTCAAGGCCAATACATAAAGGTAGTAAAAGTAATATACAGCAAGCCAGTAGCCAACTTCAAACTAAATGGAGAGAAACTTGCTGGGAGCCGGCCCCAGTTTGGTGGGAGGAGAAGGTGATCTTTTTTATCCTCCTTGTCGGTTCTTCTTGAGGCAGCCAAGGGGGATTGTAAGAGCGTCTGCAGGGGTAAGACCTAGGGTTAGGCTATTGTAGCTGGCCTGCCCTCTGGTATCCGCTGTCCAGAAACTGCCATTTTTGCACTAAACACCTCAGCCCAGGGACAGCAGAGGATTAGGCAAATAGCTTTAGTACTCTCTCTGCAGGAGCTGCCAGGCTCTAACTCAGGTCTGTTGGTTTGAGGTCTTAGGAAGAAAAGACACTTAAAGAAGTTATTATAGTTTATTACTAAGTATAGAAAGTTTCCTATGAAAGCTATCTAAGAGACAAATTGGAAAGTTCCAAAGTTTGGAAAGGGAAAAAAATTCTAACAAAGGAAGAAATTCTAAGTGGAGAAATTCTAAGCAGGGAAGAAAGAAAAGGGAGAGAAGAGAGAGAGAGCCGCTAACAAACATCCCTTTGCCTTACACATCATTCAGAGTACCTGATCACATGTTACAAAGTTCATCACAAGTTCATACCAAAATTCAAATCATAAATTGAAATAGTTTACAACAGATAATGTTTACGTGCATATCCTTTAGGAGTAATTATCTGGCTAAACATCCATCACCAGTCTAGCTCCACAAGTTCACTGAAGGTTTAAAACTATAACTAAGAAATTAATGAAGTTTTGTATAAAAACTATACAAAAAGAACTTAATATAAAAGAACTTTACTATAAAAGAACTTAATAATCATTGATATAATTTTAGGAATTCTTATAAGATCATCATTAAGGCTTAAGAAGTCATCTATTTGTCTATATAGCATCACTACAAGATAGTACATCTTTGTGGATCTGTAGAGATCTGCTCCAAAGGGGTGTGCTATTGTTTAGTGATTGTTACACATGTCTAATAATAATAAAAATAGGAAAAGCATATTAATAGCAAGAATTTTTCCTAAAATACGTCTGCCACAACCTTGCTGGATGAGGCGCACTTGTTGCAGATTTATATAATAATCCGAGGCAAGCATTTCAGGATGATCACCTGCTAATTATTAGCTTGTCCCATTACAGCTCCTGACAGAAACTTGAAGCAATCACACTAAAATCAAGGACTAGACAAGGCTGCCCACTCTCTCCCTACCTATTAAATATAATACAGGAAGTCCCAGCCAGAGCAATTACACAACAAAAAGAAATCAAAGGGATACAAATAGGAAAGGAAGAAGTCAAAATATCATTATTTGCAGATGATATGATAGTATACTTAAGTGACCCAAAACTTCCACCAGAGAACTCCTAAACCTGATAAACAACTTCAGCAAAGTGGCAGGATATAAAATCAACTCAAACAAATGAGTAGCCTTCCTCTACTAGAGGGATTAGCAGGCCGAGAAAGAAATTAGGGAAATGATATCATTCACAATAGTCACACATAATAAAAAATACCTTGGTGTGAATCTAACCAAGCAAGTGAGAGATCTCTATATGACAAGAACTTCAAGTCTGTGAAGAAAGAAATCAAAGATCTCAGAAGATGGAAAGATCTCCCATGCTCTTGGATTGGCAGGATTAACAGAGTAAAAATGGCCATCTTGCCAAAAGAAATCTACATATCCCATTTGCCTAAGAATTTCATGAATTCATTGTTTTTAATAGCTGAATAATACTCCATTATGTAAATGTACCACATTTTCTGTATCCATTCCTCTGTTGAAGGACATTTGTGTTCGTTCCAGTTTCTGGCTATTATAAATAAGGCTGCTATGAACATAGTGGAAATTCTTAGACAAATGGATATAACTAGAAAATATCCCGAATGAGGTAATCCAATCACAAAATAACACACATGGTACATATTAAGTGATAGTTGGATATTATCTCAAAAGCTCACAATACCCAAAAAATAACCAGAGACCTCATGATTCTCATGAAGAAGGGTGAACAAAGTGTGGGTACTTTGGTCCTTCTTAGAAGGAGTAACAAAATACTCAAGGGAGCAAATATGGAGACAAAGTGTGGGACAGAAACTGAAAAGGGAGCCTTCTGGAGACTGTTACCCCTGAGTATCCATCCCATGTGCACTCACCAAATGTAGACTTTGATGTAGATGCCAGGAGGTGCATGTTGACAGGAGTCTCATATATCTGTCTCCTTAGAGCTCTGCCATAGCCTGACATATACAGAGGAGGATGCTCACAGCTAACCATTGACTGATCATGAAGTTCCCAATGGAGGAGTTAGAGAGAAGACTGAAGTAGCTAAAAGGGTTTGTGGCCCCATGGGTAGAGTAACAATACCAACCAACCAGAGATCCCAGGGTCTAAACCACCAGCCTGGGAGCATATAGGGAGAGATCTATGGCTCAAGCAGTATATGTAGGGGAGGATGGACCTGTTGGGCATAGTTGAGAGATGAGATCCTTGGTCCAGTGAAGGCTGGATGCCCCAGTGTGGTTTATTTGAGGGTGCAGAGGTAGGAGTGGGTGGTTGGGTGGGGGATATTCTCATAGAAGCAAGAGGAGTGGGAATGGGATAGGGGGTTCATGGGTGGAGGAAATGGGGAAAGGGGATAACAAGAAGAAACAAATTATCTTGTAGTCTTAGAGTTTACCAGAACACAAAAGATGAAAATTGATCAAGTAAACTGAAAATCATAAAAGAGTGAAAGGAGTGATAAAAACTTATGCCCACCTAGTAAATTCTTTAACTACTCTTTGATCTAGCACAAAAAAATTTACTTAATTGTAAATATAAACATAATTCCAAGGCAAATCAGATACTGGGCATCATGGGGCATACCTTTAAACCACAAAATTTTGGGAGACAGAGGCAGGTGGACCTCTGAGTTGAGGCCAATTTGGTTTATAAAGCAGGTTCCAGAACAGCCATGAGTACACAGAGAAACCTTCACCCTCTCCCTCAAAAGAAAAGAAGGTGAAGTGTCTTCCTATATTAAAAGAAGGAAAGCTCAATTTCCTCCCAAACATCTGTCTTTATGTATGTAATAGAAACATTTAAGTTTTAATAGCTCATTTTTATTCTGATAAGTTTATTTTATGTTTTTTCCTTTTTATTTCTTTTTCATTGGATATTTTATTTATATTTCAGATGTGATTCCTATTCCCCATCCCCCCCCAAGAACCCCTATCCCATATCCCGTCCTCCTGCTCCTATGAGTTTGTGCCCCCCCACCCGTCAACTTCCACCTATCCACCCACATATTCCCCAACCCTGGGCCATCCAGCATTCGCTGGACCAAGGTTCTCCTCTCTCACCTATGCCCAACAATGCCATCCTCCCCTACATATAGAGCTGGAGCCATGGGTCCCTCCCTATGTGCTCCCAGGCTGGTGGTTTTGACCCTGGGAGCTCTGGTTAGTATTGTTGCTCTCCCCATGGGGCCACAAATTCTTTCAGCTCCTTCAGTCTTCTCTCTCACTCCTCTATTGGGAACCCCATGATCAGTGCAATGATTAGCTTGAGCATCCTCCACTGTATATGTCAGGCTCTGGCAGATCTATAAAGAGACAGCTATATCAGGCTTCTATCAGCACACACTTCCTGGCAACTACTGCAGCATCTGTCTTTGGTGACTGCACAAGGGATGGAAACCCAGGTGGAGTAGACTCAGGGCATCCCCTCCTTCAGTTTCTGTCCCATGTTTTTTAGTCCTAGAGTTCTTTCTCCACATTTTTGCCAGCATCTGCTATCACCTGAGTTTTTGATCTTAGTCATTCTTACTGGTGTGAGGTGGAATCTCAGAGTTGTTTTGATTTGCATTTCCCTGATGACTAAAAGTATTGAACATTTCTTTAGGTGCTTCTCCCCCATTCCAGTTTCCTCAGTTGAGAATTTTTTTTTGTTTAGCTCTATACCCCATTTTTAATAGGGTTATTTGGTTGTCTGGAGTCTAATTTCTTGAGTTCTTTGTATATATTGGATATTAGCCCTCTATGGGATGTAGGATTGATAAAGATCTTTTCCCTATCTCTTGGTTGTCGTTTTGTCCTACTGACATTGTCCTTTGCCTTACAGAAGCTTTGCAATTTTATGAGATCCCATTTGTCAATTCTTGATCTTAGATAATAAGCTTTTGTGTTTTGTTCAGGATTTTTTCCCCTGTGATATTACTGGAATAAAATTGTTTCAGAAAATCATCTAAATAGTTAGGATATATGTATCATATACCTTAAAATAATTTTGATTTGAATACTGTACTATGAATAAGTTTATTCTTTAACTTGATTTACTATGGACACGTGATAGTAATTTACATAGTGTATTGAAATTATTTTTACATGTGCATATACTAATAAGAAAAGGCAGTACTTATTCTTCACCCTCTGATAAAACAATTTCGAATAAGACAATTTTCAGAAATCATGAAAAAGTACAACCAATAACAAAATCAAAAAGAACAGAAAAATATTCAATTATCATCTTCTAGGATATTAAAAGAATATTATTCTTTATATACATTTTAAATAATCCAATGATTCAATAATATGAGAATGTGTAATGGTAACATAATACATAAAGTGCATTATAAATACTGTTCTAAGACTCTTAAGCAATTTAATTAATTTTGGGATACAGCCATCCTCCAAAGTCTTTGAAAGTATGCTTAGATAGGCATGAATCTGTATGTCTAGCATATGTAAATATGCTGGTTATATCAAGACACATTTGAATTATTTATGAAGGGATAACTAGTGTGTGTTCCTATTAGAAAGTGAGTCAATAAGACTTAAATAGCCATCAAAGCCTTGGGATCAAGCAGATTATAGTAGAAAAGAAGACAAATATGATAAACTTCAATTGTATTATGGACTTGAATCTTCTATTATTGATAAGAGCAAAGATTCACCTTGATGAGCTGGTGGATATAATTTAGTAGATAGCACATATTTCCTGCAAAGCATAAGGAACTGAGAACAAATTTCAGGAAGCCCTGCATGATATCACGTGTCTGAAATGTGATTGTTCTTTCTACAAGATAAGAGGCAAGTTATGAGAACTGTGTGAAGCTAGGAAGTTCACTTTATCTGCTTATACAGATAAAGAGTAAGAAATGGGCATGGCAACACATTTCTTTAATCTTGAAACTGGGGGGTGGGGTATCACTTAGAGAACAAGGACAACCTGTCTCTGTGGTTCCTGATGTGCCAAATCTACTTAGATTATATAACAAAAATCACATAATAAAAATTACCAATATTCATTTTTTTTCAGACCGAGAGAGATTAATAAAGTTTTCCTAGTTATAGGTTAACTGTCATATCACTATCTCTCTCTGTCCCTTCCTTCCTTCCTTCCTTTCTTCCTTCCTTTCTTTCTTTCTTTCTTTCTTTCTTTCTTTCTTTCTTTCTTTCTTTCTTTCTTTCTTCCTTTCTTCCTTTCTTCCTTTCTTCCTTTCTTCCTTTCTTCCTTTCTTCCTTTCTTCCTCTCTCTATCTCTCTCTCTCTCTCTCTCTCTCTCTCTCTCTCTCCCTCCCTCCCTCTCTCTCCATTTATCTTTATCACTATCTCTATTTTTCTTCATCTATATCTATATATAATCTATATATCTATAATTCTTTATATATGTTTGTGTATGTAGTATTGGATTCATTAACAAAGTTAATTTTCTTTCAGACCTAGAGACATTAATGAAGCTTTCCTGGACACAGGTTAAATGTCAAATATCTATCCATCTCATCTATCTCTCTCTCTGTCTCTATCTCTATCTCTATCTCTATCTCTATCTCTATCTCTATCTCTATCTATCTCTATCTTATCTATATCTATTTCTATCTATCTATCTATCTATCTATCTCTATCTATCTATCTATCTATCTATCTATCTATCTGTGTGTGTATTATTAGATATATACATTATATATGTATATTATTGTATAATTATACATGTAAATACATATGTATAATATATAATATTATACAAATTGTAATATATACATACATTGTAAATAAAATCTCTCATTTGAGATCCATGTTGGTCCTGTGATTTTGATAAATCTTCTGCCTTTCTCTTAATGTTTCCTGAATTTTTGTTTAAAAAGTTGTGTTGTTGAAAGTTATAGATAGTAGTACTATCTTCTCTATGGACCATATATTTACAGCCCAATGATATTGGTCCAGGAAGTCGTTATAAAATGACTGACTAATCTAAAAATAAAAAACTAATGACTGACAAAACACTATCTAAGGCATTCCACTGGCTATGACAGAGTGCTCATAAGATTTCACTACTAAAATAACAATTCAAAATCAGTTAATTTGTGCGAGAGAGAGGATAGGTCTTTTCTAAAGATGAGCCTCTTGATAAGTTAGACAATCACATTAGGTCAACACTAAACGTATATGAAAAATCCTTAATGAACTCAGCAGTTTGCATTGATAAAATTATACAAATTCATTTACAACTGTTATCAAAGTATATAAGGCCATTAATTGAGGGATTGGGCAAATAAAATCACTCAGAGGAAAGAAGAGGAAAAGAGAGAGATGTAAACATAATATTCATTAAAAACTAAATCTAAAAAATGAAGCTTGTATTACAAAGGTTTTGAAAAATGAGAGAGTATATCCTAGAAAAGGAAATAGTAAGAATAAAATTACATATTCATATGTTACCAAAAATGGTAGGTATGCCAGCTTCGTATCACTAGAACTACAAAGATGCATTGGGCTTTTATGAAAAATGTACTCATAAAAGCATACAAGTAATAATTGTTCAGTAATACTTCAAAACTTTAAAAAATTCAAATTATACAATTGTTATTCAAATACATAGATATAGTATCTTAGTTTTCAAATTTGAATATCATGTTTTGTCATATTTGTAAGCAATGATATGACTTGTGATCAATACATCACATGATTTTTTTATGAGTAGATTTGCATATACTTTATAATTGGGAAAACATAATGTATGGGATGAAGGAAATAGATGAGCACCAATGGCTTATGCTCTAAGATAAACAGTCGACAAATGGGTCCTCATAAAATTGCTAAGCTTCTGTAAGAAAAAGCAGACTGTCAATAGAACAAAACAACCAACAGGTTGAGAAAAGGTCTTTACAAATCCTACATCCCATAGAGGACTAATATCCAATATATACAAAGAACTCAAGAAATTAGACTTCAGACAACAAAATAACCCTATTTAAAAACTGGGAACAGAGCTGAACAGTGAATTCTCAACTGAAGAAACTAGAATGAATGAGAAGTACCCAAAGAAGTGTTCAACACCCCTAGTCATCAGAGAAATGGAAATCAAAATGACCCTGAGATTCCACCTCACACCAGTCTGAATGGCTAAGATCAAAACTCAGGTGACCACAGATGCTGGCAAGGATGTGGAGAAAGAGAAATACCCCTCCATTGCTGGTGGGACTGCAAGCAGGTACAACCACCTTGGAAATCAATCTGGCTGTTCCTCAGAAAACTGAACATAGTACTACCTGAGAACCCAGATATATCACTACTGGGCATCTACACAGAAGATGCTCCAACATGTAATAAGGATACATGTTCCACTATATTCATAACAGCCATATTTATAATAGCCAGAAGCTGGAAACAACACAGATATCCTTCAACAGAGGAATGGATACAGAAAATGTGGTACATTTACACAATGAAGTACTATTTAGCTATTAAAAATAATGACTTCATGAAATTTGCAGGCAAATGGATGGATCTAGAAAATATCATCCTGAGTGAGATTGCAAATTCAGTTGCAAATTAATATACATGATACGTAGTCACTGATAAGTGGATATTAGGCAGTGAAGTTTTCTAAACTATGGAACAAAAGTACTGTTTATCAGATTAAATTTGAGAGACTGGAGACAAAACTCTTCGCTTAAGAACACTACCTCCACTTATAAAGGGCACGAATTTAATTACCACAACCCATATAAGACAGCTCGGATTGGCCTGTACCTCCATTTACTGTAAATGCAATGCCATCTTCTTGTCTCTGTAAGACCTCCACACACAGTACAGTTACATAAAAATAAATAAATAATTATGGCAGCATGATGAAGACCTAAGAATGTGATCATTTTCAAGTCATATTTAGTCCTCAAAGAACTTAAAATTTCTTTTAAATATTATATGAATATGGATTTTTGGATATTTTCCAAACTGTACTCTATGTCTGTCACCCTTGATTTCTGAGAAAGACACATTTGTGGTCAATCTCTCAGGAAACAGTTGGACATCTATAGAGTCTGAGTTCAGAGACTTCACAAGCTCTCTGCCTATAAAAGGAAATGATAATGAGTTGTAAGTTTTCAAATATAAATGAATACAAATATATAGTGCAGTGTGTTTCCATATGAAATATTCACTGAATTCAATGGATTTCAATAGAATAGACTTCTGCAAATGGTTTTATTTTCAAACCAATATGCAGTCTTTTCTTTTAGAATAATTTCCCAAAGAATAGGTGTGTTTTTAGAAAGAATTAATATTAAAGAAATATAGACTTCTATGTTAATAAATAATCCTAGTGATGACTTACTAAGACTGTTTTATCTCAGGCTAATTTTTAGTATAGGCAATGTTAACCTACTATTTCAATAACAGGCACTATGATTTAACTTATATATGTAATTAAAAGTTTTATGTGTATATTAAATTGAATTTTCCAAATTAAAAATGTTTTTAGGATATAATCAAGATATGTAGATTTATCATAATAAACAACTATACAAGTCAATATATAGTCCTCATATCATCTAACCAGCATATCTTCTTGAGGTCTGTATATCTCTCAGGAATACAATTTTTTGTGACACATGTCATAGAATTAAATTTCAAGCATATTAAAAGACTAGTGGGTTTTTTTTTATAATTTATTTTTTCTCAAATCGTAATTCATTCACACAGGGGTTATAAACACAGAAAAGCAGGATATGGGGAAGGGAATGACACTGGAGTGTGGGTGTTCAGGGAGAATACAGATATCAACAGAACCGGGTATCGGCTGGGTGAAGGTTCAGGGGACAAGTCACTATGACTCTGCCAAAAAAAAAAAAAAAATCCATGTATTTTACATATGCTCATATTTTACATATGTCCATAAAATGTTTGAATTTTAATTAAAAACATTAAAATATACATTAGTTTTTAATTAATTTAATTCCAATATATTAACAAATACATTTTAGAAATAAAATAATGACATTAGGCATTGTTTTATCATTTTAGAGAAAAAATGAAAGTGAATCCTGTTTAGATCTCAGTTAACTTTCTTGTGCAAGCAAAAATAAATTCCCCTTAACAAATAAAAAAATAATAAGTAAATAAAATAAAAGACTAGTGTTGATAAAAGAGTAATGAAATCATAGCATTATTTAAGAATCTATGCATTTTTGCATTTAGATTTTATTGACATTATAACTACAACAATACAAATAAAAAGACAGAGAATCAGTATCAAGAAGACTGGGATTAAATTTTGGTTTATTATAAATAATATAACATGGATAACTGCTTTATAGTCCCCTATCAACAAAAAGGTTCTTATACACATTTACAATAATCTAGAACACAACAGGAATTATAATTAGGATAAAATAATTTTGAAAATAACTTACGATCACTTAAGGAGAGGCTAAGGCATTAATGGTTAAGAACAGTTACTGCTCCTCCAGAGAACTCAGGATCAATTGCCAACACACGTATGGCAGCACGCATCAGATTATAACTCCAGTTTTAGGGTACTGGGCACCATCATGCAGACATACATGCAGACAAAACATCAATGGATATAAAATAAAATAATAATTTATATAAAAATCATATACAGAAAGAAAAACAAATTATTAATTTAATCAAATTGCTGCTGTTAAATATGCTGTTACCATATTGATTTCCATCTTTTAATTTTATCATTTTACACTCCTCAGACACAACAAATTTTGGGTTGAAAGTATTATAGGTGCATTGGTGCCTCTATTGTTCCACCAGGGTCCTTCTTGTCTACAAGAGCTGGTATCTTCAGGTTCCATATCCCCAATGCTGTGAGTCACAGCTAAGATCACCCTCATTGATTCTTGGACACCTCCATTATCTGAGGTCTCTGTCTCATCCTGAAGATAGCCTCCTACATTTTTACCACTGTCACTTGCAGATTTCCATTAATTTTCATGGTCATCAAGCCATGTCTCTTGTCCTTCCTCACACCTGATCTTGAGCCCTCTTATTCCTCTTCTCACCCCCTCTCCCTCCTAGGTTTTAATTAATCCCTTTGAAATTTTAAGTAATGTCAACTAATATAACCACTTTCTAGTTAACAGTTTTATTTTCTCTGGGATCAATATTTCAGATTGTGAAATTAAATCTAATCCTCCTAGATATGAGTTTCTGAAACCTGTATTTTAAATATCTGAATTTTTACAGGGAACATACAATTGTGCTATCTGTACAATTAGTAGGCTGATACTCAGATGGAAGATAATTAATAATTGAAAGTTGTATATAGGATTTACTGTTACTTTAAATTCATTCTCCTTTAAATAGATAAAAAGCTACATAGCAAATTATTTGAAATATAATTATTTGAATATGGCAAATTATTTTAAATGAAGATGGAAATCATGACCATGCTGTGTCAGAAACATACATCAACATGTCCGTGTCTTTCCACAATGGCAGATTATATTGATTAAATTAAAATAATACAATGGATGCTTTATTCCATTAATATTTTTATTAATTTACATCCCAATTGTAGGATCCCTTACCGGTTTCCCTTGCAGAGTTCTCTTCTCTCATTCCCCCTTCTCTTCACCTCTGAGATGGTGCCCCTCAGGTATTCCTTGACCACAGGGCATTAAATCTCTACACTGGTTTAAATGCCAGATATTTCAATCAAAATTCTACTATACCAGTCTTAATGGGAGATACTCTCAGATCACATATTACATGTGTCACACATTAAACATATCTATGTATAGGTATATTGCAAATCAATTCTCACAGAATTGAGATTCTTCAAGAAATTTTATGAGGTTTCTGAGGCATGAGAGTTAGGGCTAATAGTAATAGTAATAGAGGATAGTAATAGAAATAAGAGTTTCTGCTGAGGTAATATAGCAGGTACCTATAGTGGCTAGCTGATGTTTTACAGTAAGACTGCGTCATTAGAGTTGTGCTTCAGGAAAGATGTAGGAAATTTCCTAGACCAGGCCGCATTGTTGAATAGATGCAAGGTTCATATGGATGAACAAGCATACAGGCATATGACAGTTGAACTGACCATGCCAACATCCAGGTTGGAACCATGCTGAAATCTCTGGAAAAATGAGCTCACTGCCTATTGTTATTAAATGCACACATTTGATAACCAAATAACAGGTCAGTTCACGTTTCCGCATTGCATCTCTTCACTAGGTTCAGGCTAGGGAATAACTTATTTTCTTCTATTTGACATACCAAATAAGTTATGTTGGTTTTGTTATGATTTTGATATCCTCATGTGCCGTTATGATCTGTATTATTCTAATAAATTCGTAGGCCAGCATCTTTTTTATTCCCAGAAGTAAATGACTTATCTATGCAGGTGTAGAGTTTTCCAGTCTGGAAAAAAATGTCACTTGCTATTTATTATTCATGATATTGAACCTCTGAGGTTAAGGCACAGTCTGAAATCCCACTGTTTATGTAATCAGGAGTAACAGAGAAAAACATTTTCTGATCTCAATAATAGACTTTGTCTTACTACTAGTTGGTATGTTGAAAACATGCAGAAAGTAATGATTTTGTCACTTCCTGGTAACACAGATCTAATAAAAACAAAAATTAACTTTAGGTATATTTTCACATCCTTAAAATCTAAAAATTAATGTTCATAGACTGAAGGACCAGGTCTTAGATGCAGCATAAGCTACACAGAAAGATATAGTGTCAATAAGTCAATCTCTACTGAAACAATAGCAAATAAACATCATGAACGTTTCACAGTATTCAAGTACACACCATAATACACAAGAGTCTATTTTTCTGTATTACTTGTGACCTAGATTAAAAAAAATAAAACATTAGACAAATATTTTCTCATAAAACTTATAGCAATTGTACACTCAATAGGATCTAATTCCATATTTCAAAATGTCCTGTCACAAATGCTCAATGAGGAACAGCTTATAAAGCCCGAATGAGAAACTTTCCGAGATATCTGTAGTAAAGGATATGAGTATATTAAGAAACATTATTCTATGATGTCAATGAAATATTTTAAGAAAATGTAGATGTCATGGATGTTATGTTGAGAGAGCAACTTCAACTAGTTCCTTGTTATGGAGAACTTACACCTGTTGGAATCTGTCAATTCAAGTACTTTGGAGAATAAGAAATAACAAATTTTCTGAATATTATTTTTATTATGTTTAGTTATGTGCCATGAATTCCTGATCTTCCCAAGACTTTTAACATGAAGGTATATTTCATTTTGTCAATGGTCTTTTCACCATCTAATGAGATAATCATGTGAATTTTTTTGCTTTGCATTTGTTAATATAGTGGATTGTGTTGACAGACTTTTGCATATTTAATCATCCCTGCATCCCTGGGATAAAACCTACTTGATCATTGTTTTGATGTGTGCCTGGTTTTGGTTTACAAGGATTTAATTGAGTATTTGTGCTTTAATAGTCAAAAGCAAAATTCGTCTGAAGTACTCTTTCTTTGTTGAGTCTTTGTGTTGTGTAAGTATCAGAGTAACTGTAGCTACATAGAATGAATTAGGTATAATTCTTTTTCTTTCTATTTTGTGGAATAGTTTGAGAAGTATTAGTATTAGATTTTCTTTGAATGTCTGGTAGAATTCTGCAGTGAAACCATCTGGTCCTGGGCTTTTCTTGGTTGGGAGATTTTTACTCACTGGTTCTATTTTCATAAAGGTTTATGAGACTATCTAGATACTTTACCTGAGCATGTACTCACTGATAAGTTGATGTTAGCCAAATAATATAGAATATTCATGATACAATCCACAGATTTTAAGAAGTTTAACAAAAAGCAAGGCCCAAGAGAGGATGCTTCAGTTCCACTTAGAAAGGGGAAGATAATCATGAAAAACAGAGGGACGGAGGGATATGGGTGAGAAAGGGGAGGAGAGTGGAAAAGGGGTCAAACTCATGTATGAGGGTAGACAGGAGAGAAGCCAAGGGTGCCAGGAGAATGAAAGGGAATATGCAGGGGATGGGGACTTGAACAATCGCTAGAAACTCCAAAAGACCTGAGATGTGTGCGGTTCCCATTTTCAATAGTGGGGAGATAGAACCAGAGCATATCACCTCTAGTAGATAGACACAACCTCCAGTTGAAGGATGGGATCACCAACATACTTTCAAAAATTTTGATCCAGAATTGTTCCTGTCTAAAAGAAATGCATTGAAAACATATAAGAGAGATTGAAGGAAAGGACATTTAGTGATGAGGGAAACTTAGGATCTATTCCATGGTGGGGCATCTAATCCTGACACCTTTACTGATGCCATGCTGTGCTTGTCAACAGAATCTTAGAATGGCTGTCCTCTGAGAAGCTCTACCAATAGCTGATTGAGACAGATATAGATATTTACAGCTAATCATTGGACTCAGGTCAAAGACCCCTACGGGAGCATTAGAGGAAGGATTGAGGAAGCTGAATGGGATGGTAATCTCATGAGAAGAGTAAAGGTTTCAACTACCCCAGACCCCTGGGAGCTCTCAGAGACTAAACTACCAACCAGAAAGCATGCATGGGGTAATCCGTGGCCCCTGGCACATATGTAGCAGAGGACTGCCTCTTCTGGCCTCAGGAGGAGAAGATTTGCCTAATCTAGTAGAGACTTGAAGCCCCAGAGAAGGAGGATACAGGGTGTGTTGGGGGTGGGAGGGTGAGTCGGGGAGGGTATAGGAGTTTGGAGGAGTACCCTCTCAGAGGCAAAGGGAAGGGTGCATGAGGTGAAGAACTCTTGGAGGGGGACCAGGAAGGGAGGGGAATATTTAGAATGCAAATAAATAAAACAATTAAAAATAGATTTTAACAAAATTAAAAAAGAGAAAATGAAATCTGAGTGGGGTGAGAATTCACTATCACTCACCTGGGCTAGAACTGGAATAACATAAAAATTAAAAAATTCATCAAATGACCACTGAAAAATGGATTTGAGCTAACATGGAAAATAATTAGCAACCAGAAAACACACTCTTGTACACTGATGCTCTAGCCAAAAATGGTGGTACACACATGACAACCTATCTGACACTGAGGGGACTACAGAAAATAGATTTGTCAGTTTAAGACCAGCAAGAGTCTAGGTGAGACTGATTTAATTCACATTGAGAAGCTTTCTCACAACAACATCAGCAATGCCTATTATGTTAAAAATAAATGAAATACATGAATAAAAACACAGTAAGGTGAACATAACCTGAGATATGTGTTCATATTTAATAAAGCAATGTATAAATTACTGTAGCATCAGAAGCAAAAATTAGACTAAACAGTTTTATAATCAATGGCAAGAAATTTATATTATTTGAAAAATATCACTTTGTTATTAAGAATGCAAATAATCATTTTGTAAGCACAACATATTTAAGTGTTCAGTAGATAATTAAAAATGAACTTTAAAGAATTAAGAAAATGTTGATAGAAAAAATACTAACAGTTCATTAGGATGAAAGCAAATGACAACAAGAAGTAATTAAAACCTACAGATACACAAAGAACTCCATGAAAGAAAATTACATAAATAAACATGAGATAATATAGGTTAATGAATATTCCTTCTTTGTTCCTCTTTTTTACTGAAAAATAAAACATAAATAATAACTAGTGGTGTACTTACATTTTTATCACTATGACTTATGATCACATATCTTGTCATTTATAAAATAAAGAATACTATAAATTGTGGGTAAAAAGTTAACAAAATATTTTAAGTTTACTTTTGCTCTATTTTGTTTTAAAACTAAGTTACATATGTAATATAAGTCTGTAATTTAAAAAAGAAACTTGACTACTTTATTATAACATTTGTAAAGTATACAGTATTAATAAAAATCTTAACACATAAAAGAGGAAAAATGAGGCTATATCAAGACAAGCATTCTAGAAATAAAACTTAAGTTAGGATAAACCAGTATGTTTTAACATTTCTTAAAATATATTCTGTCAGAGTTTTTGATGGTTAGTATCAATTATGAAGTTGCCAAGATCTATAATCACAAGTAAGACAGGCCTCTGAGACTATCTGTGAAATGTTTCCTTGTATGCTTACTGAAATGATAATGCCTAACACAATGTAGGTGGCACCATTTTGTGGGGTTAGTCTTGGGCTGACTTAAATGAGGAAAGTGAGCTGACCACAGACACTCATCAATATCGGCTTCCTTAGAGTATATTCAGAGTGACCAACTGGTTTAGCTCTTGCCACCTTACTTCCCTCCTCTCATCCTTAGCCAAATTCCTTAGTAGATCAGTTCCCTGGACTCACATGGACCTCAGGACCATATGTAACTGATACTATCTGTGCTTCAAGTCACATATGCAGGCAAAATATCAATATACATAAAATAAATTTAAAATATTAAAAAGAAATTTATGAATATCACAAGAACCAAAAACTGCATAAGTTTTAGAAATATTATATTTAATTATAGTATTAAATATGAATAGATTAAAAATAATTAAAGGTCATATTAGGTAAAATTTGATATGCGTCCTGTCTTCAAAATACATAGCAAGATTCAAATACATTGACACATGGTGACAAAAATGGTGTGGAAACTTCCTATGCTGCAATGGTTGACCCAGATTATCTTGAGTGAACTGGTAACTAGTGAATAACTAAAGAACACTACAGGTATCTATTCCATGATATATCGAGAGTAGATCAGCATATGAGTTATTGAAGTAAGTACAATAGACCTACCCAAAATTTGGGTGACAACATCTAGCAATCTGGAAGTTTAAATGTCAAAAGTGTATCATACATGCATTCTTTCTCCCTTTCTTGAATAAATGTATGCCTAGACAAAATCACCTCTGGACATTAGATTTTTTTAATGCTTTTCCCTCTATATATAGGCATTACAGAAATTCTTCAAGAAAGTACCACTCTGTTCGACTTAATGACTCTATCATTGTTCCTTCCAAAGACTGACCTTTTGGACAGAGATCCTATCATGGAGGTCCAACTATGTGATGCCAATATGGCATCTGAATGTATAAGTCAGTATACCAACACCTGACTTTTATTTCTTCTCTATTCCCAGAAAAATCTGGATAATGAATACAAATATTAACTACAGAAGAGTTTAAATTCTCACCACAAGTTCACAAAGATTTATCTTTAAGCCATAACAGATTCACACCCTATTAAAAAACGGAGCACAGAGCTGAACAAAGAATTCTCAACTGAGGAAGCTCGAATGGTTGAGAAGCACCTAAAGAAGTGTTCAGCATCCCTAGTCATCAGGGAAATGCAAATGAAAACAACTCTGAGATTCCACCTCACACCAGCCAGAATGGCTAAGATCAAAAACACAGGTGACAGATGTTGCCGAGGATGTGGAGAAAGAGGAACACTCCTCCACTGTTGGTGGGATTGTAAGTTGATACAACCACTATGGAAAGCAGTCTGGCGGTATCTCAGAAAATTGAACATAGTCTTACCTGAGGACCCAGCTATACCACTCCTGGGCAAATACCCAAAAGATGTTTCAACATGCAACAGAGACACATGCTCCACTAAGTTCATAGCAGCCTTCTTTATAATAGCCAGAAGTTGGAAAGAACCCAGATATCCTTCAGCAGAAGAATGGATGCAGAAAATATGGTACATTTATACAATGGAGTACTACTCAGCTATTAAAATCAATGAGTTCATGAAATTCTGAGGCAAATGGATAGAGCTGGAAAATATCATCCTGAGTGAGGTTACCCAATCTCAAAAGAACACACATGGTACGCACTCACTGATAAGTAAATATTAGCCGAAAAGCTCACAATACCTAAGACACAACGCATAGACCACGTGAAACTCAAGAAGAAGAAGGAAGACCAAAGTGTGGGTTCTTTGGTCCTTTCTAGAAGTAGTATCAAAAGTTTCAACCAGAGCTCCCAAAGTCTAAACCTCCAGCCTGAGAGCACCAAGGGAGGGACTCATGTCTCCACCTATACAGGTAATTGAGGGTGGCCTTGTCAGACATCAGTGGAAGTGGAGGGTCATGATCCCCAAAAGTTTGGATTCCCTAGTGCTGGGGAATTCGAAAGCAGGGAGATGGGGCTGGGAGGTTGTTTGGAGCACACCCTCATAAAAAAAGGAGGAGGTGGTATAAGATAAGGGATTTTGGGGGAGAATGGGAAAGGAAACAACATTGAAATGTAAATATGTAGAAGACCCATTAAAACAAAAAGATAAAGGGTATGGGGGGGGAAGAGAGAGAGCTTACTTAATTCATATTATTTTCAAAAGTCTCTAGGAGATGCTAACTGGCTAAGATCTTATTTTAAGCTCTCCACAAAAGAATTTAAGTCTCTGTTTAATATTCTCAAGAGAGATGTAAATACTAATTTCTCTCAACAATTAATTGACAAAAGAGAAGTAATCTCACAAAAAGTAGAAGAAGCTATTATTAATTGAGATATCATATGGTCTGATTAGTTGTCGGCTGTGCTATAACGGTGCTTTAATAAAAGAGATTATTAATATAGATTTATATTTCTTTAAATAATGTCCGCATGACTCTCTTAGTGTGGAAGGAGCGACTGTTGGTGCTTCCGCCCTGATTCTACAAAAACTCCGAAAAATTGGCTTTAAAAACAAAAGAGGGAGAACGGTACCCCCCCCAGAAGAAGTCCCCCTGAAATACTCTCCATAATGCCTTGTTCACTTTTAACTCTCTAAAACTGAAACCTCATGGCAAATCTGCTGCTGACTGCCTCTGGCATCACCAAGGCCAATAAAAACTATGCCACAGATATGGGGAAAGACCCCCTTACACTTAAAGGGAATGGCCCAGACCCAGTTCCATTATGGAGCTGAGGATTGACATGCCTGTTTGATACACAGAAGGCACAGCTAATCGGCTACAAAAAAAGATTAATGAAATAAATAGATACCCCAACAAAGCCAGGCCCAACCAAAAATAAAATGAATAACAATTTACATCCAGGGAAGAGAAATCTCCCTCAGATTTCCTTTCTTCTTCCATTCTAGGTAAAAATGAATCACCCATGATGTCTGCTGTTAGAAATTCTAATCCAGATGCTGGCCTCTGAACTTACACTACTCAGATCTTCGAAGAGCCATTGACTAAAACATCAAACAGCTAGAGATTAACATCACTAATCTGAAGAAATCTATCTTTCTGTTGTCTGAAGAGACCTCCAAAAATCACAAAGATCCTTATTGAACGTGATTTACTCTATTACAGTAGAAAAGGTTGTGTACAGCTCTTGACTGTGAACAACCCTTATAGAAGAATATTGCCTTTACATAGACAGGACAGGGATGATTAAAGAGAGCATGAAAAAGGTCAGAGAAGGCTCTGAAAAAAGTCAGAGAGAGAAAGAGAAAGATGAGTGCTGGTACAAGAATTGGTTTTCAGGCCCTCCAGGGTTGTCAACTCTACCTCCTAAATCTTGGGACCATTATTTGCGTTCTTTTTGCTTATTTCTTCTTGTCCCTGGGCCTCAAATATGCTGACTAACTCTGTGAAACAACAGATAAATAATTTGGTAGCTAAACTTATTCAGATACAGTATCATAAGTTAGCTATGGAGGACCACGAGACTCAAGATGAGGTTGTTAATTTATCCAGGGTGTTCCCAAAACCCATATCTACCCAACCTAAAAGATGGGACTTCCGCCCATAGACCAAGCTGAGGGGGCCACTCAGAACCCCCTCAGACAGGCGACCTGAATTCTTGCTTAGGTTGCGAGGCTAAGCACTGCAAGGGAATACCAATAAAAGTTAAAAATATCTCTCTGGGTTCCCTGAGGGACAAGCCTGACTGCATAGGGGTTGATGTCAAAAGTATCCCCTCTCCAGGAAAAAGACATCAGGACATGTATGTCCCTCATGCCTCAATGATCAACGACAGGGGGACCGGAGCCACTACAAGGTCCCCTTTAATTACTGGAGGTCAGGCCTCTATCCCAGCCTTTGCAAGATTAGAATTGCCACAGCCCTTCTATACTTAGAGAAGGGAGATGTCAGGGGCATTCCTGCTTATACACTGAAGGCCTGAAATCAGCCATAGGCCTAAAATCAGCAATAGGCCTGTCATACATGTATACTAACACCAAGTCTTGGGTCTCTGTGGATAAACACTGAAACAGATGGCTATAAGCGATTGTAAACAGGCAGTTTTTGTGACAATTTACCAGACTGAGTAGTCATAGACCTTGTAAATAGGTAGCCTTGGCAGATAATACCTACTTAGATAAGGACAAGCAAACCATAGGCAGAGCCATAGCGACTTGTCCCCTGAACCTTTACCCAGATGATACCCTGTTCTGAAAGATACCTGTATTCCCCCTGATCACCTATACTCCAGTGTCATCCCCTTCCCCACATCCTGCCTTTCTGTGTTTATAACCCCTGTGTGAATGAGTATAAATTACAGTTTGAAAAAAGTAAATAAATTATGTTAGAAAAAAAACAGGTTCACAGAACTATTTTCATGATAAAAATATTATCACAAACACAGAAATTAAGATACAAGTTGATAAATATTTTATTAAAAAACTAGCAAAATTGAAAATAATTCATTGCATGTAACTTTAGGTTTTTTTTCCATCTCAATCAATGTACAGAAAAATTAAGAAGAATAATTGTCATAAAAGAAATAATAAATGAAGATTGACTAGAGAGATGGGTCATTGAGTATTAGCACAATTTGTATACAGAAGATTGACATTTAAAATTTGTTTCCCAACCTCCAAGTCAACAATATGCACAGATAATTAAAAATAAGAACAAAATATTTAAGATGAAGACAAAATAAACTGAAAATATTATATATATATATATATATATATATAATGTAATACATAGACAACATTCAAAGGTATACCGGATTCTATAAATATTAATATTGGACAGTGCATAAAATAAATCTTGTTAAATTTGTAAGAATTGACATAGCATAAAGATTTACCAATACTACATTAAGACAAATTGGAAATCAATAACAAGTGTAATTGTAATTGTGAGAAGAGTATATAACTACATAGAAATTGTACTGTATTATTCTTTATTATTTTTGTTCAAATTTCCATGTGAAAACTATTCATATGACTAAAGCAAACTCTTGTATTTAAGTGGATAAATATAGAATGTATTGAAGAAATATAGGTAAAGTAGAATTTCCTTCCTTTCATCATTTCTTTCTTTCTGTGCCTTGAAGTATCTCCTTTACAGAGTATTGTTAATCACACATTACTGTAAAGCATAGTGATCTCAATGCATACCACACAAGAATTTTTTCTGTCATTTGGTTACCTTTTAAAAATTTCCTTCATCCCCATTTCTATGAACATTTCATGATTTCCATTATCCTTTATAATTAATCTTGATCAACGCATTGTAGACCATTATTTTATTTTGACAATTCATGTATGTAGGAAATCTTCCTTGGACATTTTTATCCCTAAATTCTTCCCTCCAATTGGCCTTATGATCTACTCAATACATTTCTCTCCCCAGCATTAATGATGGAAGGGATCCCAATGCTTCAGATCAACTTTTTAAATCTTCTCTATGTCAAAGAAAATAAGGAATCATTGTCTTCATGTGTCTTACTTTTTAATTTTAACAGTGTATCTATTGGTTTGGCACATTTTTCTGAAAATGATAGTTACTAATCATAATTAGTATGAGAAATTGGAATGAATAAGAATGAGTAAAAATGAATCCTATAATTGTTTGGTAAAGTCTGAGTACTGAGCCTTGAAACCACATACACAGCTCTAACAAACATGAAATCCCCAGATTGTATGTGCATACATATTAATATATTTTTGCATGTGCAAATATCCTTAAAATATATATTATATAGGTAGATAACAATAATGAAGTAAAAGAGGCTATCAACATGAGGATATAAGACTTGTGATCTAGGTTTTGAGCCTGGAAGACACAAGCTGTTGATCCAGATCTAAAAGAATAGTATCCAAAACAAGCTTAGGCCCAGGCATGGTGGTACACACTTTTAATCCCAGGAGACAAAGGCAAGCATGTCTCTGAATTAAAAGCCATCCTGGAACAGAACATGTTCTATGTGAAGAAAAGCTTAAGTCAGGGCATGGTGTTATATGTTTTTAATCCTAGTATTCAGGAGACACAGTCATGTAGATCTGAGTTCAGGATCAATATACAGAGTGAGTTCCAGAGCATCCAAACTTGGGATAAAAAAAAATGGTGATAATGTAATAGAAAAACTGGAATGTTATAGCTCTAGCAAGCAGCAGAACCCAACAATTTGGGCAATGTAGCTGTGGTTTTAGCTTCAAGAATATAGGATACTACTGAGACAATTGATTAAAATTAGCTGGAGCTAGAAAATTTGCAGTGATTAAGAAGGGACCAGCTTAACTGAGGTGTTGTCTTCTAGGACATTTTTCTGAGAGAACAAAAAAGGTATGTTCCAGAGAAAATCAAGGCTGTACCACATGATATTACCTGGACTTGATAATGTGTAAGAGTCACCCAAGTAGTACTGTTTTAAAGATATGAAGAAGTCATGGAGAACAGCTGAGGCTTGACACTGTGAGACAGGGAAGGCCATTCATGAAAATGCAGCCTCAGTTGTGCTGATGACCCAGGGTTGAAGGAGTAATACAAAGAAGTTGAGGCTTAGAACTGTAGAAGATGTCTATGAGAGGCTATTTGTGATGTATAGTTGCTAAGGAAGACCCCAGAATATTAGAGATGCCAAGAGCATGGGATAACCACCAAGAATAACAGCAGTAGTGAAATGAAATCAACCAGACCATGGAGTGTTACAGAAAGAAGAGATGGACATGTGACTCAAACCCTTTAGAGGAACCCAGAGGATAATGTGTGGATCCCAGACATTGGAAAAAGAAGCTGTAAAGTGCATGTTGCCTTGGATACCCCAGGATGTTAGAGATGACAGAGTTGTGGAATAAGTGCTGAGGAAAGCAGCTAACAAAGAATGGACCCAGCCAAGGATGAAGAAGTTTCTTGCTGCTGAATGCCAGATAAGTCAAGAGCAGTCAATAAGAATAAAAAGAGTTGGAGACCTGAAGAGCACTTTGGCATTGTACATGAAGTTTGGAGTTTCTCAGCTGTTTTTATTGTCTTTCTTTGGTCCAGGTTTTTTTTTTTTAACTTTATATGGGATTACAGTTAAGAGATTGCATGAATCTCAGAAGAGACTTAGGACTTTGAACTTTTAATATTGTTAAGACTGCTATAGACTATGAAGATTTTTGAAGTTGGAAATGTATTGTGCATTATGCTATGGCTAGGTATGGCAGGGCCAAGAGACACATATGTTTAAACAAGCCTTATTGAAATGTGCTGGTTTGAATATGGCCCGGGGAGTGACAATATTAGGAGGTGTGGTCTCGTTGGAGTAGGTTTGGCCTTGTTAGTGTAAGTGTTTCAGTGTGGACCTGGGCTTTAAGGTCCTAGACCTAACTGCTTGGAAGCCAGTCTGTTCCTCTTTGTCTTCGAAACAATATATTGTATGCCACAATCAAGCATTGTGGAGAACAAAAATAAATTTTTGTTTTAATGGACTCATTGCACTTAGACATACTTAATTGGATGTGCAATAAATATATTGTTAGATAGATCAATATGTAACTTATTTTTTCACGAGTAAAAATTTTATTCTTAATAATTACTATTTTAATTAATATAACAGTATATAAATTTTAATACATACTTCCAATATATTCTTGCCAATATTTGTGGTTGTTTTATCTTTTGCAAAATTGTTATTGTAACTATCATGAAGGATTTCTCAAATGCATTTACATTTTTTAATTTCCCTGATGGCTAATTGTATTTTAAAAATAGTTTTGGCCATTTGTATTTCTTTTTTTGAGGAATGTCAATTGAGATAATTAGCCTGATTTTAACAGAATATTTTATGGTTACTATTTATTGAGTTCCTCAGGTGTTCTGGATACTAATTATTTTTCTGATGAGTAATTTGCCAATATTTTCTCATTCTATGTATGTTTACTAGAGATAAAATGATTAATTTACTATTCAAAAGTTTTCTTGTTCAACATAATCACAAACCTTATTGTGTTTCTTTCTTACTCTTTGAATGGTACAAATAAAAAGGTTATTGTTCATATCTAGGTCTAGAAATATTTCCTCTATAGTTTATTCCAATGTTTTTATATTTCACAGATCTTACATTCGCTGGCATTCTATTATGTTTATTTATTATGTGTCATTCTAAAGCTACTCTAAATCTCTTCTGATTATTAAGTCTCTATAGTATGTCTCAAGATCAGATATTGTAATACCAAAATTTTCTTATTTTTGATTACTAATATTGTGACTTGTACTGAATTTTGTGTTCTTACAGAAATTTAAAGATTTTTTTCTAATTATGTAAAGAACATTATTAGTAATTTAATGGAGATTGCTTTTGTTAATATATATTTTGGGTATCATTAACTGGATTATCAAATTTTATTCTAGAAATCATGAATATATCAGGTTTTTATATGCTGCTTGCTGTTTTGTTCATTCTTTGAAGTTTCTCTAGGGAAGTATATTTTCTAGTAAAATGTAATTACAATTATTTTGTTTTCAAATTTAAAATGTTTATTTCCTTTCAGGTAATTTTAATTGAGTTTTAAAAATGACATTAAGTTTTACATCTTTAATTTTGTATTGAAACTTTACTATATTTATCAGATTCAATGTGCATTTTAACTCTTTAGGCTTAGATATATAGAAGATATGTAAATGATAGATATAGATAGATGTTAGGTAGGTAGGTGGTTAGATAGATGATGGAATAGAGAGACAGGTATGTAGATGGATGGATGAATGGATGGATGGATGGATAGATGATAGATAGCTAGAAAGATAAATGACAGATAGATAGATAGGTAGATAGATAGATAGATAGATAGATAGATACATACATACATACATACATACATACATACATAGTTAAATGATAGATAGACAGAAAGAAAGATAGGTAGATAAAAATGTAAAGGAACTGACTTACCTAAGCAAGTTATATTTTAAAGTTTGGAAGGAAATGAGGTAGCAGTAGATTTCTTACCAAGTATTCAGAGAAATATTGAGATTGAACCTCAGTAGCATAAGTAAAATAAGAAGATAAGAAATTATAATATTCTGTAATCTTAGCACTAAGGAAGATGCAGGTGGATCTCTATGAGTTCTGGTCCATAGAGTTAGTTGCAGGACTCCTAGGGCTACATAAGGAAATCCTTCAACAAACAATCATCAAAAAAAAAAAGGAACATAGAGTAACATTGTTTAAATGCTGAACATTTATTAACATTAAATTCACATTAAAAATAAAGACAAAAATATCTGGCTTCATCTTCCTCTGTAATGAAATAAAAATGTGGAAATGAAAATAAATTTCTATCGGCTCATAATAGAAAAAAATCTTAAATTTATTTCTATGCATCAATTGTGTGACTACAAGCAAAGGAAAACTCAAAATCCTATTAAAGTACATTTGAAATGATAAAATAGCTAACAAATAGGATACAAGATCAATATTTAAATATCTATTGTCTATCATGCACTATAAATAATACACAAATATAGTAATGATAAAATATCCTTCATATTGCAGTTAGAAAGGATGAACTCTTTAGAATTCAATTTACCAAAAGAACTCTGGGCCTCACTTACTCACATATATAAGATATTATTGAACATCCATAAAGAAATGTCAAATTAAAAACATGTCCATTTCAAGTAGGAGAATATTCACTCCTGTTCAAAAAGCTATGCAGATTTATAGCCATGTAAAGAGCAAATAAAATGCATACAAAATACAATTAGCATTTTTTTTACTCTAAGTAGCAATTGTCTCCTAAAAGTTGTATGAAATTTCTAAGTAAAACTGTAGTGAAAAAGAATAACATTGAAAACTTGATATCTTCTCATTTCAATTTGTTCATTATTCTAAAACAATTGAAAAAGTAGGTTTCATGTATGAGCAGAATGATGGATCCTGCTTTTCTATCCATTCTGTTAGACTATCTTTTTGTAGGTTATTGAATCCTTTGATATTGAGAGATATTAATGACCACTGATTGTTAATTTCTATTATTTTTGATGTGGGTTGTGTTGGGGTGTGAGTGTGTGTGTGTGTGTGTGTGTGTGTGTGTGTGCGCATGTGTGTTTGTGTGTTTGCATCTGGTTCTCTTGTTTTTGCTTATATGTAATTACATATTTCCTGTGTTTTCTTGGATATAGTTTTTCTCCTTGGGTTAGAGTTTTACTTCTAGTATTTTCTGTTAGTGAGGATTTGAGAATAACATCTCAGCAACAAAGGTAGGCCTTATCTTAGAGTTTACAGACTTTGACAGAGCAATTCTTAACTTCATATGGAATAATGAAAAACCTAGGATAGCTAAAAATAAAAGAACTTCTGGAGGTATCAGCATCCCTGATCTCAAACTGTCCTAAAGAGCAATAGTAATAAAAACTGAATGCTATTGGTCTAAATTTGACTTGTTGATCAATGGAATCAAACCAAAGATTCTGAATTGTGGCAGATGGATAGTTGGAACTTGGGGGAATAATGGATTGCAAGTGGATGGGGACATTCAGGTTCAGGTGTGGGGAGGGAAAGAAGAAAAGGCCAGATGGGCATTGAAAAGAATTGAAATCTGCAACTGAAAGGGCTGGGGAGATTTGGGGACATGTCAATGATATGTTAGACATCTGACACTGAGGATGTGCCCAAGAATCAGTGGAGGTGACCTTATCTGTGACTTATGACATTGGAAATATGGAATCTGAAGAGGCCATCTCTTGTAGCCAGGCAGGAACCCCAGTGGAGCAATAGGGACAATGATCCACCCACAAAATATTTGACCAAAAATTTATCTTGTCTACAAGATGTGCAAGCATAGGGACAGGAGCTGATACTGACAGAATGACCAAGCAACACCATGCTCTAGTAGAGACCATCCCATGACCAAACACCAACCCCTTACAGTATTAATGATACTCTTATGATTACAGTAGGTAGTCTAGCATGGCTGTCATCTGAGAGGCTCTGCCAAGCAGCTGACTCAGACAAATGTAGAGACACACTGCCAAATATTGGATGGGAGCTTGGTGACCTTTATTGATGATTTGGGGGTAGGATTGAGGGTCCTGAAGGAAATCCAAATAAAGATCAACCGACTCAACTAACCTTGACCCTTGGGGCTCTCAGAAACTGAACCACCAAACAAAGAGCATAAACAGGTTGGACCTACGCTTACACACATATGTTGCAGATGTGTACCTTGGTCTTCGTGTGGGTCCTAAACAACTGGAACATTGGCTATCCCAAAAGCTGTTGCCTATCTGTGGGATATGTTTTTCTTGGTGGGATGCCTTATCAGGCCTCCATGGGAGAGGATGCACCTAGAGCAGAGAGTTGATTCCCCTAGGAAAGGAGAAGCTCTACCCTCTCAGAGGAGAAGGGAAGTGGAGCTAAGAGAAGGGATTGTTGGAGGGAGATGTAAAGTGAATAAAATTATTTTATGATATATGAATAAGTAAACATACATATACATATGTTATAAATAAATAGGGCTCTGAAAGCAGACTCTACAACTTCAATTACTTTTTTTGCCCAAAGTCTTAGAAAAATCATTACATATATTGTTATACCTCAAGTGGTCTTGAGAAATGAATGTGGCAGACACTATAAAGGAAGACATGCAGTGGGCAAGTGAGCTACCTGCAGATGGCCCACCACCGTTTTACACAGCTGAGATGGGTATACTTTGGAGAGACACATCTCCATGGATTTTGTCCCAATATTGATTCTTGATATTGATGTCCCTTCTTATTTTTGTCATTGTTTCATTCCTCATATAGTTGCCAAGGTATAATTGGGCATAGAGAGATGTTCATTACCTGTAACCTGATAGATAATGTACTTTGTTGGGCAAGTTCCCCACAGATCAACATGAAGATGGACTTTCATGAGAAAATGCTGTTTAGATGAACTAATTATTTCATGAATGTTTGATTTGGCTTAATTAGTCTTAGGAGTTAGAGTGGTTGACAGATTGTTTAAGATGATGGTTTAAGTTTCTTTGCCAGAAAGATGTAACAAAGTTAGAATCAAACATGGAATGCACCCCTTTCTTCTAGAATAAAAAGAGCTGTATAGGTTGGAAAAGGAGTACAGTGATCTTTCATTCATGACTTGGGAAAAGTTGATGCTCAGGGAAAACATACATTCTAGCTAGAGTATGAGTTCCTTGAAATACATTGTATCTAGGGATGTCATCACAGGTTTCGGTGTGTATCATGAAAAGGAAGGTCATGATAAAGAGCAGGTAGTTTCATTATGAGTATAGAAACAGACAACACATGATTACCAGTCTTGCTGACAAGAAATCAAAAATAAGACATAAAATAGATCAGCTGTTTCCTGGCAAATACAAATTATCAGCAGCTTAGCAAAATAATCCTGTTGTAATTTTCCATTGTATAATAATTTTAATCTGTTTTTGAAAAATATATTTTTTATGGTCATTGTTTTATCGAATATGCAACTCATGGCTATGAGGTAAGATTTTTTTCTTACATAGATATCTTTATCTTAGATCCTATTAGAAGGCTCAGAGGAACACTATAGTTGTCAGAGCCAGCTCATTGGAACTTTGCTCTACTCATCCAATATGTCTGTCTGTATTTTTTGTCTGTCTCTATGTATGTATGTATGTATGTATGTATGTATGTATGTATATATATATATATATATGTATATATGTATGTATTTGTATATGTATATATCAAGTTGGAGATTTTCTTGCTTCACCCATTCAGTGTGTGTGTTATTTTTCTCCCTCTTCTCTTTCCTTTTCACTAGTCCCTAAAGAGTTCAAAGTTCAGAGTTCAGAGATTTTTGCTTATTACAGGGACTGCTGGCCTGAGTAATTCAAGCTTTATTCCCTCAGAGAAATGTCTACTGAATGATCAATTGCCTACTACACACTCAGCCCTCCTCAGTTTACTGGTCCTGAGCAAGTTGACTTTCAACATGTACATGTGATAAGCAGTAGTTAATCAATACAGTTCTAAGAAAATCATGTAGTATACTAACTAACTTCAGGTTAGACAATCTATTCTTGCATATGATAGCAAAATTTAAAAAATAAGGAAGAAAGATTTATGTGAAAAAGTGCATCACCCATCAAGTTAAAGTCCAGAAAAAGAGAATCTACATAAATCATATATTTGACAAAGAATCTGAATACATAAGAATTTCTTAAAGATTATAAAAAAATAGTAAAATATTTGATTGGAAATTTTAAAACAATGTACATTTTGGAAAGATATTTCTAATAAATGTCTCACAAACATCCACATAATCATGTCTTACTGACCAGATAGTTTGGCTCCTAGGAATGTGTAGGTTCAGGAAGTAAGGCCTAATGGAAGAAGCATAACTCATTGAGACTTAGCCTTTTTAGGGATTGTGTGTTATATTCTCTATCTCTCTGTGTCATTTCTGCCGCCTGTGAAATTAAATGATCAGCTTATTATAGCACATGCTTCTGCTATGGTTATAAGCATAAGGTTATATCAACAGGCTAAGATGCAATATGACCAAAATGTGTCATGGACTAAACCTTTTAAACTAAGAACAAAAATAATATTCTAATTTCTTAATTAAGCATATTAAGTATTTTTGTTAACAAAACCAAAATCTAAGTAACATAAATTATAAACTTACATATAAAATATGCTCACATGTCCCTAAAAGTCTACTTCCAATGACAATGAGTTGCCAAGCACTTTCACATTTGCCTAAACAGAGACTAATATTTTATGCGAGTATGGAGAAATTGTCATATTACAGGAATAGATGACAATTTGCAGCTGGTTTTGAAAATAGTGTTAGTAGTTCCTTAAAATGTAAAGTACAGAGACTTCAATTTTATAGAGAGGTTGTTTGTAAGTACTACATCATTGTTTATAAGTGCACAAATCAAATTATTACATTATGAGCAGATGAAACAGAATTCAGTGTACTGATACAAGAATTTTAATGTCCAAGAAAATTGAATAAAGTAAAAGTATTTTCTACAACATAAGTGAGCTAAATGCCACATTAGTAGTTAAAAGCCAGAAACAATCGGCTGTATACTTACTATATTAATTAATTTACAATATCCACCTAGTAGATATTGCATTAGAGAGTTCCCTGAGACTTGAATGGCCATTAAGGGGTAGAATGTGAAATGACTCATTATGAAGAAGAGCTTTTAAAACAAATAAAAAATATGAAAAATAATATTATGGTGACACTCATAGGCAAAATTCCAGAGTAATACAGTTTAAAACATTAATGTTATCAAGTAAAAAAAAAAACTTTACCTATATCTCAGTATGTTATGCCAGTGTATTACAAAGTTTAAATGTTATTGCCATAAACTAGAAAAACTGTACCATTCACAGAGAGTATAAAATGAAGAGAGATTTCAGGTTTAATAATTGAGACTTGATAGGGTCACTTTAATTTTATCTATTTATTACTACAAGATAGAAAATGGAATAATCAGTTAGACCAATGATTTAAAGTAAACCAACTAAAGGGGAATATAGTGTATGAAAAGATATTAGGCAGTATTCAAATGTAGCATTATTTGCTTAACAGATGCAATTTCAATTGCATAATCACAATAGTGTGACTATTGAAAGAAATTTGTAGCTCATTCTGAGCAAGTTCATGGTGTGGCATATGGGGTCTAAATTGTATTTTTATTTATAAGAGACTAATGGAAACTTGACATTAATGTTTGCATGTTGTCTTTATAATCAGTCTTTTAAAAAATACATTGTTTTGACATTGTTGTTTAGTCTGACTTGTGTTTGTTCTGATTTCATTTTTGTTTCAATTGTTTCTTCTTTTAATAATGACTCAAAAATACAAGAATGTTTTCACATTCAGAGACATCCAATTTTTCCTTTCTTTTTTTTTAAAGCTCTGTATTAAACTCTGAGTGTAATGTTTGTTAGACAAGCACTCTGCAACTGAATTAACTAAGTTTTCTACTCTAAAAATGTCCAATTTTAGTATTCTACTTTATATCCAAATATAGCTAAACTGTTCATAGGTAAACTTGTCTATCCTGTGATCTTGAATCTCTTTTGTGATGATGATTACATAAAAGAAAATATGCCAAAAGGGACTTTAAATTTGTTCCTAAGATGAGGAGTTACTTAGTTAGTACAGATGAATTGTAATGAGTTATCAGGATGGACCAACTGTAAATAATGACATTATTGAATATATTTTAAAAGTGAGTGGTTTGTAAAAAGAGAAAATTTCAAAATCTTTACTTAGCTTGAACATGGAAGAATAAACAAAATAATCAATTCTCGTGGTTCTTAGCCAAACCAAAACGAACAAGCAAAAAATCAGGAACAGCCAACAGGGAAAATCTAGTGACCACATGAAAATCTATTCAGTCAATTTCCTGAATTAAGAACTCAGTTTAATTTAATTTTAATGGCTTTAGCATTCTAAAACTTTAAGAAAACCACTTGACTATGACTTTTTAGGCTGAAGTAATGATATTTAAGATGACAATGGGGGATATTTTAAATCTCTAAATTTTTATCAATGTGTCAAAATGAGTATACCTGGAGAAGTGAGTTTTAACACTCAGAAACAAATTTAACACTCAGACCAGTTATGTATGAATAAATAATTTCTATAAATTTAATCAGTGAAAGTAAATAATATTCCATCTTTTCATTTCCTCTAAGTAGCTTTAGAAGTGCAACTGATATCCCATTTGTGACTGCATTCTCAGACACAGACTATCATTTGAAAGTTTGATCAAGGTAGTCCAAATGACTCCCAAGACAAAATAGCCCTTGGTTACCTCTCCGTGATAAATGTGGACCTCTATTATTGACAACTATATGATTAAGACATAGGACTCAGATATTTTAAGCTGCTTATGTCCTGAAAGATTCACTTTTGTGGTCTACCTCCTTAACTACTAGAATATGCTGTGCAATAAAGTACCAAGAGACCAGTAGAACAGCCTCTCAGGGGACAGCTATATTAGACTCCTATCAGTAAGCACTTCTTGGCATCAGTGATAGTGTCTGGCATTGGTGTCTGCAGATGGGATTGATCCCTAGGTAGGGGAGTCTCTGGATACCCTTTCCTTTAGTCTCTGTTCCACTCTTTTTCCCTACATTTCCTTTTCACAAGAGCAATTCATACTATTTTTATAAAAACACCAGTATAGTGAAACAAAGAAACTACCAGAGCACTATGAGCATTATTTCTATAAACAAAGACAAGGTCCAAATAGTATCAGTGAAATATACCTATGAAATACAGTAGAAAGTAGTTTGATTTATTAAGATGAAACTGGCCATGTTGGTGATTTCTTGAAAGTTATCTGCTAAATAGCATCCAGTTAAAATTTTATATGAAGATTCTTCTAAGTCCTGTCCCCTTTGTAATTACAATTTAGTGACCTTTTGTGAAATTCTTTGAAATAGTAACCTGTATACACCATAGAAAACTGATATCATGACTGGCTTTCTTGGTGATGTCTTGAGGCAAGATATAAATAATTTGTAATATTAAGTAAATGTAAGAAAAATGTGTGTGTGTGTGTGTGTGTGTGTGTGTGTGTGTACCATAAACTTTCTAGATTCACAACAAAGAGTGAAGGATATTGCTATATGATGCACCATGTGATTATGCTGGAATATATAGTAGACTAGGTATAATAAATGCATTTCTCAATTGCAATTTCTTCATGTCATGATTGAGTTATACAGAGGCAAGCCCAGCATAAATCCAGGTACTTCTAAACAAAACAATGAATTGAACACTTGAGCAATATGCTGGCTTCTTACACTGTAAGGTGTCGAAAGAGGTATTATTTATTAGGTCTGTTATTGTCTGCTTTCTTTTTTTGTTATGCTTTGTTAATTTTGTTTACATTCAATCTTAATAAATAAAACTTTTTCCACTGAATTTCACAGGGATATTTCACTAATACTTTTTGAAACTTGTCTCAGTTTCTAGAAATAACGCACATAGTGCTCTGGTAGTTTCTTGATAATGCAATGACATTGGATTTCTTGTTGTTGTTGTTGTTGTTGTTGTTGTTGTTGTTGTTCTTCTTCTTCTTCTTCTCCTCCTCCTCCTCCTCCTCCTCCTCTCCCCTCCTTCTCCTCCTTCTCCTCCTCTTCCTCCTCTTCCTCCTCTTCCCCCTCCTTCTCCTCCTCTTCCTTCTCCTTGTCCTTCTTATTCTTATCCTTCTATTGCAACTACTACTGCTACTGCTACTACTACTACTTCTGCTGGTGCTGCTACTACTACTACCACTTTCTCTTTTTCTTCTTTTAGAGTTAACATTTCTTTGACTGCGGCATCCATTTCTTTATCATGTCTTCAATGCCTGTGATTCTGTCTTCTATTTCTTATACAGTTTTGGAGAAGATTGCCTCTGAGGGTCCTTGTCAATCTCCTGTTTTTCTTCCTAGTTTCTGTTTTTCCTCTACTTGAATTTTCTTTGTTGCCTTTGTTTTTACTTCTATGTTTGAACTATTTTATTTTATTCTAAATTTTTGGGTTTCCATTCCAAAAATTACATTAATAGACTTACCATAGAGTTTTTATCATCCTTGACAAAATTCATAATTACTGTTTTGAAACATTTATTTTCTTTTTCAGCACTCTTCTCTTGTATTTTTCAAAGCCAACTGTCATATGATTGTTGGGCTCTAGTGGAAACATATTTTCCTACCTTTTACTCATCAAGTTTTTATTCTGACATCCAGGCATCTGGGTTTGAGACGACTGTAATTCTAGGTTCTGATATCTTGACTTGCCTGTATTGCATGGGTGTTCAATTTGGTTCCTCCTCCTCCTCCTCCTCCTCCTCCTCCTCCTCCTCCTCCTCCTCCTCCTCTTCTTCTTCTTCTTCTTCTTCTTCTTCTTCTTCTTCTTCTTCTTCTTCTGTTTCCTTCTCGGATTCTTAAGACTGTGACATCTGTGAGATGACTGTTAGGAAATTCTGAGATTTTCCAGGTATTGCCATTGGGATCTCAGAAAAAAATGTATTCATAGGTACTAGAGTTCAGAACATACTAGAAGTTTCATGAGAGAGAGAGAGAGTTCACAGATTGTAAAAAAATTGGTTCTATTGTCAGAATTGGCTTGGAACCCTGGGCGTTGGGGCAGAAAGGAAGTAATGACCACAGCATATAGTCTACTACAAATCTGTGGACGACTTAGACTAGGGAATTAAATTGGAAGACAAGAGGGAATGTGAAGATAATGTACCTGATTTCCTAGCCAAAGAAGCTGTTATGTTTTCAGGGAGTGCTTCTGGCTGAGACAAAATGCATATGTCAGTAAAAGAAAGTTTTAGGAGAAAATCACTGTGATCCCCTGGAAGGGGGCTGAGCAGAAAGAGAGACTGCAGCAAAGTATCTGCTGCAAAGTTAAACATAAGTGTATCTCATAATAATATAGGAAGAAACACCTATAAAGTATCAACAACATGACCAGTGAAATATAAGTTGAATAAAAATGACAACAAGGGACATGCCAAATTGTGTTGGGACATGTCCAGGAGGCTTCAACACAATAGGAAACAGAAAAAATCTGGAAGTAGGAGAGATAGTCTTCCCCAGGATAGATCATACTAATTGATTGTCCAGTGACAAATAAGCATTCCTGAAAATATACATACAAGTAATATCATACAGATTTATCAATTTTAGGAATCTGTATGTGTATAATAAGCACATATGCACATTAAAAACTCGTGATATTTGTCAGGAACTTGAAGATTGGCAGGGCAAAGTTGGGGTTGAAGGGAAGAAAGGGAAGAGAAACTTGTAATTACATTATAATTTCAAAAGAATTAAATAGAAGGATTTTCAAACCTTGTATTTGAAAATTATGCATAGAATCTAAAACGGCTGAAGTGATATTTAAATTTTAAAATAGAAAAGGATTTTTATAATAGTGAAATTAATATCCATGATTAGATAGTAGGTTAAATGTGTCTTACCCTAAAGGGAAAGTAAACAACCAGTTTTAACTGCATGCTACACAGATGAATCACCAACCAAAATACTTGGTTAGACTAAAATCTAACCAACGTGAAGAAATTTCTTCTGGGAATGTCTGATATTACTTATACCAGTGGTTTCTATTTGGCTTTTTGATTAAAACTTGTTGATTCATAGTGGCACCTATTCATTTATTATATTGATATTGGCACCTATGCCTTTACTATAATTATATTGACACCATTGTACATGCATTGATCCTAGTCTTCACATGTTCATTGATTGCTTCTCCCTTGAAACCTTTGCATTTCTGGAAACATGTCATGTGTGTCAGTTATCCTTCTCAGAATGCCCTTCAACACTGAGATGCAAAGAATAAATATCTTTTTAATAGCCTGAACTACAGAAATATGCTGTACTTTTATACTAGGGCAACAGCATGCTCCCTCCTTTCCTGTCATAAACTATGACAACTAGCCATTGCTAATCTTCTGCACTATTCTCTAGTCATGTTCACAGCATGGTTGGTCCCTGGGTCATTGAAATTTTAGTACAAGTAGGTCTGATATCACAGACTTCCTTTCAGCCATTTTTTTTGTTCTCATCAAATCATACACTTCTGTGACATTCTCTGATATTTCACCTTGTCTGTTGGGAAATTTATGCAATTAAACCTTACTAGATCCTGTTTTGTTTTTCTTTGTTTCATTTCTCCTAATATTTATATAATAAAATTCTGGTTTAAATATTATCTAAAAGATTTCAGGAACATACATGACCAACAATTGTTAAATGTTAAATGTGCTTTTTATGTGTCTGTAGTAAAATTTCAGGTGATATCTAAAATTTCATATATATATATGAAAGCAAGAAATAAAGAAGGGGAGTGAAGATAGTCTACTTAATTTATGGGTTAGTGTGGGCAGTGGGTTTCCAGAAAGTGCCTCCTGTAGTTGGCAGCCGAGACTAGCATTGGAGACCTTAAAACTTGCTTTCATTACTTACATTTAATTGAGCATCTGGAAATTCATTGATTGCGCTAGATATTTTTCTTTATTTTGATGGGTTCTCAGGGCTTCACCTCATGACTCTCAGTCTTTGAGTTGCTACATTGTGACTATCTGAATGTATCTATCTGTGTGTCTCTTCCACCATGAGCACAAAGATTTTCCATGTATTCTGGATTCTTATGAGTCAAAGAGGAGTTGTTAACTTTTTCAGTTTGTGAACTGTGAATTTCCTTTGCTTTTATTTTCAAACAGCTCTTTATACACAAAATTGCAAACTGAAATTGAATTGGCATGTTGTGTCGTTGAATTGGCATGAATTAACATGGAATGCTAGCAGATTCAAATGTTCCTACTGAGAAAATCTGCCTTAGCTTCTTCTTGTGATCATTTAGGGAGTGTAGGAGCCTTTGTCTCTATGGGTCCTTTCATACTATCAGAGATTATGAACAGTATTATGTAACAGTCAGATAAAGGGATCAAGAAAGTTATATAATCTTATTATCTTTCAGTCTTCTTTTAATTTATTAAATGTTTCCAACAAATGCGTACATGTTATAAAAAGGCTTTGTATTACATTTATGTCAAATGTCTGAGCTACCTTCTGCTATAGTTCTAACATTTTGGAGGCAAGTATCAAAGACAAGAGAATCTTAAGGGCATATTTTAAGAAACAAAGTACATAGCTCTTTTTAATTCTGTCTTCATAGGCTTGTACAGATAAGGTAGATTGTAGAGAGAAAAAGAGATCATAATGGTGAAAGTGTGTGACATGTTTTTCCACAGGTATGTTATAAACAACTTCTCTGAACTTCTATAGATTGTTAACAAGGAAGTGTATAATAAAGTCTATCTACACATTGGACATTCAGATATGCTTGTACTGTATTGCAATGCTAGCCTACAGGAGAGTGAACCTTGGAAATATGAAGCTTAAGAATTCCATAAGTCAAACAAAAACCAAAATAACAAAGAAAGCCATCCGAATTTTAAGAACACAATAAAGATTTCACAACCTAATTATTTAATTAAGCTCATTCTTAAGAGTCTAGAATAATTGAAACTGTGGTTATATAGAAGGATTAGGAAGAAAAACTGAATATAACTATATTAAAACAAATCTGCATAAGAAAATATACAGTTATAAATGAAAAGATAAATTCGGAATACGTTTGGAACTGATGCAATTATTTCAATAACATGTTGATTCAGTTTATGAGGACAGAACACACAGGGAATGAGCAATTATTACATATTTCTAAAATCCAACTACTGTGAAGATTTATTTTTAGGAAATTTGAGACCTGCACTATATATTATATGTAATTCCACTCCAGTTTTCTAAATTTCTAGGGTTTTGTGCTATAAATGGAGGGAAAATAGGAGATACAATGCCTTCCTGTGTTAAATGATTTTTCACTATTGCCTTCTAGTTTTGTTTTTCTGAGATTAAAAACTTTTGTTCCTTAATAGACCAGGGCCTATAATAACACATGATTATTAAATGACTTTGGCAGAGACATACAAACTGTTTTCATGATATTTTAGAAGATAGCTCCAAGAAAGGTTGTATAAATGTGTGTGTCCCATGTGGTGGTGGTCCAAATCAGTTGGCACCCAGATTTACCTTGCTAATGACTGAGGAATCTGTTGTTTGTACACCACTTTAGATGATGATTAATCTTAAGTTTTGGAGAAAAAAATCATTCCTTGATATTCTAGTCTATCCAAAGGGTTACAAAGCAGGTTCTAGCACCCAAGTAATTAATATCCTCAAATGATAGAATGACAAAACTGTCAGTTGAAAGTCAAGACAGTGTGTGTTAAATGGGTAAGAATCAGCAGTCAAGACTTAACTGTATCATCAGTACCACAGTGGCTGCTTTTATCCCTGTTTTCTTCTGATGAGATTTATCTATGTCTTCACTAGATAATATCAAAATAATAATTAATTATTGAAACATGATTTTACAAACATAAAATAAATTAAAATTAGCATGAACATAAGTAATCTTTATACAACACATAGAATTTATACAACACTGTTGAAATTTTAAGCCAATGCCCAATAGCTATTGTCTTCAGACTTTAATTTATACCTGAGTATTTCTAAAGACAAGCATCATCCCTATTTTACCTAAATGGTATGGCATTTCTCTGATTTCTAGCCACCAATTTAGTAAACCCTTCCTGATTCAGCAACTTCTACAAATAAATACTTTATTATCTGTTCTGGAATATACAAATGAAATTCCAACCTCATACGAGATTATGTATCAGAAAAATATCTTCTTATAATAAAAAAGCAATTAAGTCCCTTTCAGGAAAGGAATTACTCTTTCTCTTTTGTGTGCTATCCTAAAGAGTTATGGTAAACAATATTTATAATAGGACATTTTTTTTTTCTATTTACTCCTGATCTGGAGCCATAACACACTAGGCTAAATACCAAAATATAGTCACATGACAAAGTTCCACAGCATCGAGCTGGAACTAAGCTGCTTAACTGGCTTTCTGAGAAATCTGGATTAAAGAGATAACAGCCAAACTTCTCACACAGAATAGTTTGAATTGGCATATTCTTCCATTAGAACTCTGACAGAAAATGTAACAAAAAACATTCTAGCATTAATCAATGTAATAAGTTAAATTTGTCATTCTATTTCTCAGTCTTAGAATTTCAATAAAAATAACTTTGACATGAACAATTTACTTTGCATATTTTCATTTTTTTTATCAACTAGCTTTAGAATATAAAACTGGCTTCCTAAACAAGCATGATGGAACATACTTTTGGGTTACAGAGTTTTATGCTGTCCTGAAAAGAGTAACACATTTTATTGATTTTTATTGATTATTATTATGATTATTATTATTATTATTATTCAGAGAAGGCCAAGAGGAAGAGAGAGTATGAAGTTGCCTGGTTAAAGAGATGAAGAAGCTCTGAGAGGTATTGAATAGGGAGAATATATTCAATTATGTTATATGAAAAAAAATGAAGGAAGGAACAAACAGAAAAGGAAAATATATCAGATATCTGAAACTCTTGGCATTTCACTGCATTAATATGAAATATCAACAGAAATAACAAATTTGAATCTCGGGGAAACATCTAGCCTCTGTCTAAAAATTGTTCTTGCAAATGATGCATCTTTTCAGTGAATAACAATATCTAATTAACTTATATTGTCACAAATTGCTAAGAAATATTTTAATGAGAAGGAGGAACAAGAAACTATTATTTCCAGAATCTTGACTACTCTGAACAGTAGTCAAAAATGGCTACTGCAGAAGAAATAACAAAATACAAATCTAAGTTCTCATTTGAATACTTGTTTGAAGACTTAAGTTTCAAAACACTGATTAAACTATAGCATAAATGATTATGATTATGACTGGCCTTGATTAAGTAGTTGATTATCATAAAAGTAGTCTGATCATTACAGATATATGTAGAAGAATTTACTCATGAATTGACAGAGAATTTTGATTTATCTTTGCAATTTCCCAAATGATACTAAAAACTAAAGGAAGAAAAATGAAACACAATAAAATAACAAATTAATGAAAATTTGCTTATATAGTTATGTTTTTTAAGGCACTCTTTCTATAAATCTTTCAAGTATATTTTGTCTTTCTTGTATTCTTTGCATTTCCTTATGTTTGTTAGGACCAAAGTGGCAATTTTTGTCTAAAAGTTGAATGAAATTGTTCATTCAACAGAAATTTTTCTGAATCTGTAAATCATCCTGACCTCCTAACAATGCTAAGATTTCTGGTTAAAAACACAGTAATCTTTTCATTCATTTTAATTGTGGGATATATATGTCCATTTACAGTGAATACCACATATTATTTCTACATACTATGACCACCTTGAATTTATTTGATAGCTACTTTTTCCAATTTTTATCTCATTTGCTTTATTCATTTCAAATTATTTTAGATTCTATTGAAAATTGTGTTTATATTTTTGGATTATTTATTGCTAGTTTATAATTTGTTTTAACCTTTTGTTGTGGAAAATTGTTAAATTGCTACATCTAAATTGTGTGTGAGTATATGTTCCATAGTTACTTCAAAATACAAAGTAACATGATGAGAAACTAAAAATAGCTTTGTAACTTTCTTTTGGTGTATTTGAATTTTATGTCTGGTTGCCCTATCTGGATGCTCTACTATAATGACAGACAGAAATGCCATTGATGTCAATGCTGTTCTTTCATAGACTTTACAAGGAAAGTTCATTTTAGTATTATTTTTTATTTTCAGCCATGAGATATCCTGCTCAGTGTAGATTTTTATATTGATTCCCTTCATCAGAATTAGAAAGATCCTAGTTTTGGAATTCAGTGTATTTTATGATTAATAATCATTACATTACCATCAATCACATTTTTCTGTTAAAACAATGATGTAGGTTTTGAACATTTTCACATGATATATTGTTAACAAATTTTCATAATTCAAAAAATACATATCCTTTAAAACACAATATTATAGGGTAAATATTAAGAGATAACTATTATGTAAGGTGTAGTAGTACATATTTAGGATTCAATACTCAATACTTCAATACTTGTTACTTCAATACTTGTAACTTCAATACTTATAAGTTCTAAGGAAACTTGGAATACATAGAGGACTCAGGTAAGACTGTGCTAAATGCAAGATACTTTCAGAAACAGTAAAATGTTTTTCTAAGTATGGCATTATCATGGGAACAGATCCAAAGACCCATAGTCAAATAATAAACCAACCACAAGGAACCCTGAGGAAGAACAGGAGGTCAAATTGTAGGAGCCAGAGGGGTCAAGGACACCAGGAAATCATTGCCCACAGATTCAACCAAAATTTGCTTGCAGGGCCTCAGAGAGACCGATGTGACAATCATGGAGCCTTCATAGGTCTATTCTAGGTCCTCTACATATATGTTGTGGTCATTTAGCTTGTGTGTTTTGTCGGACTCCTAGAAGTAGAAAGCTGGGATATCTCTGATTCTTTTTGCCGTCACTTGGTAGTCTTTTTCTTCTTACTGGTTTTACGTGTGTGTTTGTGCACAGTCTTATTGCATCTTGTTCAGTTAATTTTAGCTAATGTTTAGTTAATATCCCATGGAGGCATGTTTTTCCCCCTTAGGGGAAATAGAAAAAGAGTGGAGCTGAAAAAGAGGGAGAGTCGGGGGTGGGAACTGGGAGGAGTGGAGCTTATCATGAGGATGTATTTTATGAGACAAGAGTCTCTACATATTTACATGTTTATTTTATTCTTAAAGGGACAATTTTACATCATTAGCTCACATAACAAAGAGAGAGTCCCAGAGCAAGACAGTTATTACTCTATAAATGATAGCCTTGCAATTGGAGCATAGAGCCTGTCAACTGTGTTCTAGTCACAGAGTTAGAAAATAGGGAATTATAATTATTAAAAGGTAGGAGATTTCATTGGGTAATTTTAAGTTGTAATCTTTGGACACAAGCTTTAATAAAGATAGATTCAGTCTGATATCAGAGCATTGCTGGGCAAATATTCTTACAGGGCTTCTGTTCACATACTGAATTTCATTTGTTTTATTTTCATGTTCTATTGTTTTATAATGCATAATGGATGACCTTTGAACAAAGTTGAGGTTTTTTTAAAGATTCTTTTGTGATAGTTACTATTGAGCACATGAACCTTTCTTTTGTAAATCCCCAGCTTTGTATTTTATCTACTTTGATTTCGAGGGTTTTCACAACTTCTAAGCTTTAGCTATGACTGATAGGCATTGCTGTGGGAATAGTAACTGGTATTGATGCTGCTTTATTAGATGTGCAGAAATTTTTTTGAGTTTTAAAAAAAAAACATGCACATGAAATTTGGAACGCTCTTAGAGTCTTACCTAAGCAGTAAGGACAGCTTTTTGTTCTTGCATTCTATTCATACCAAGACTAGGTGGAGGGATCATTGCACTAATTTTAAAAAAGAACCAAATTAAGATTACTTTTAAGAAACAGGAGATATGGGTAGTCTACTGTAAGAAAAACTGAAAATTTTTAAAGAATCCCATTATATGGCTTTGTGTGTTGTCATTTGGGGAAAATATGCTAGTCCATATTTATCATTAAAATATTTCAAATACAAGAGATATATTTTAAAAATTAGGGTCAATGTATAAAACAAATCATAAATAAAAGAAGTACTTAGAATGTCAAGATATAGTTTCTTTCAAATATGATCACTTATATGTTATCCTTCAAGACTATTGTCTTGACTATACACAGATACTGGAGTAGAGGCTCATAGCAAACACTGAAATTTTAATGCAGAAAATGTCATATTTATGAATTCCTTTAAACAACATTTCTTTCCTTCAGTTTTTAGATTCTAAAACATATAACATGTAACATATAACAGGCCAGCATTGTTTCATCCCCTTGATTTTTAAGAACTCTTAAATATCTGTTAGGTCATAAAAGCTCTTAATAGTAGAAAAAATCTTTTATTTTCTTTCCAATAAAGTTTTGTCTGAGAGTGTCATTGTATCAATAGCTATGCAGCATAATCAATAATTTTTCTCATGACAAGGTCCTGTATTGTCAGCATTGCTTTTGAACTAGTTGGCTAGTTGAGGATTACCTTAAATTCTTGATTCTTCTGCCTTCGTCTCTCAATGGATAAGATTAAACTGTTTGAGTCAACAGATAAGGAAAATTTTAATATACATTGCATCTGTTAATATGTATATAATATGATGGTGCCTATGCATAGAATCAAGATGTGAAAATTTCCTCAAGAGTCCAAAATCAGAGATCTTGTCTATCCTGCAACTGCAGGCAACTATGTTCTTTAGATTTTCAACTTTGAGACTTAATTATGTTAGAATAAAATTGACAGACAGAATAACAATCAGATTACAAAAACTAATTAACATCTTTTTAAGTTTTAAAAATATTTGAGGTATTTTAAATCATAATTTAAATCTAAAAATCCTCAGTGTTTCAATATAGTTAAACTGCTTGTAATATGGTTGAGGTCTGTGTGACTTTTATACTATGTGAACCAATTTCTCTGTATAAAATCTCAAATAAAACAAAATTCTACAAGAAACATGGGTTTTTGTCTTGTGTTTGTCAACTACTACTGGGCATGGGATCTGATCTAATATGTGGGTGACATACTAAGTTATACTTTAGTGGAAAAAAATAATTTACCTCTGCTAACATGTATCCATTGCAAAAAGCTTCTTGGTTGGGAGTAGATTCCTGTGTCTAATTCTTCCACTTAGTATCAGGACCCATTTTGCTTGACCATATGCAGCACCTCTGCATACTGTGACACTTTCTTTGCATTTATATAACCATCCTGTTGTGTCTTAAAGACAGTATTTTTTTTTTGAGTCATCTATTACCTCTGGCATTTAGAACCTTCCACTGTCTCTTCCACATATACACATGAGCCATGAGGAAAGGGATTTGGCAAAGACAAACTACTTAGTACTCAGTTATCCAAAGTCTCACATCTTCCATGCTATGTGAATCTCAGGGGTGATTCTTATCTATTATAAAAAGAAACTTTTCTGATTAGAATTTCCCTGATATTCATCTATTAATATAGCATTATGCCATTTATAGTCATCTTATTGTTATATAATTTTAGCACAATCATAGTATTATGTTGTCTTCCATAGGCTCATGACCCATGATAGGTCAAGCAAACTTCAACAAGCTCCAACAACTTTACATATAAACATGCACACATGCATTCATTATGTATACATATATACATGTACACACAAACACACACACATACACACACTCACACACACACGCATATATATATATATGTATGTATATATGTATATATGTATATATGAATGCATTCATACAGACAGACAGACAAACAGACATATATACATATATATATATATACACACACATACATATATATATGTGTGTGTGTGTATGTATATATATACACACACACACACATATACATATATATATGTGTGTGTGTGTGTGTGTGTGTGTGTGTGTATAAACATATTGAATGGATAGTGTGAAGCTCCAGTCACCTTACATACATGCATACCCACATGTTTTAGGTGGATGGAACAAGCTCCAATGAGCAGGATTGGAGTTCATGGGTGCATCAAAAGCTGTCTTCTTTTGCTTGAGTATCCAACACGGACTGAGAGTCTGTCAGTATTGATGGCTGAGGTGGGCTTGGAAGAAGTGACAGAGAAGAATCTTTCTACCTCTGAGTCAATAGAGTAGATTCTGGCATAATAAGCCAGATTTGTGAGACTCACTTTGTGAATAAAGAACATAAAAGCATGTTTTGGGATATCACCAGATGCTTCAGAATATCTGGTCACATTGTGAACCTTGTGACTGTGTTATTTACTGAACAACTCTGTTTCTAGTTGTGGTGTGGCTCAGCCCTTAGTCCAAAACCTTTAATCCCTCTGGCTGAACTATGTATACACCCTTAGTACATACCTTCAATCCCAAATAATGAAGGTAAAATTAGTTTGTAGATATAAGAAGCCAAGTTGGAAAGTGATGTCAAATTGGGTGGCAGACAAAGTGATGAATGAGAAAAAGATTTGACAGGTAAGGATATGCCCAACTCTCATGAGAAGAGAGGAGAAGGCAGCTACTTGAGGGAACAGTGCAGAGAGAGAAAGGACACAGTTTTAGTGGGAGAGTGTTACAGAGATAGCATGAAGAGAAACAAGATAGACACAGGCCATAAGGAAAGGAACCAGAGAATGATGAGGTCTGACCCCCACTGAGCATAGCTGTAGGCATTTGGTTCCATGCCTGACAACTATTTCATATTGTTGCTGTAATACACATGCCATTCATTGACAGAAAAAAATACTTGACAAAAGAGCATGGTCATGCTAATTACATATCCAGTTATGTTCTGTGTGATGCTTTTTAATCTTAAGAAATTTCACAAAGCTTTTCACTGTCCCCATCAAATTGAGGGTCAACATCAACTATTGTGTCTGAAATGAATTGAATCAGAGCCAACAACCTGGCAGCACTTCCTGCACTTGCTCAGTGTTGTTCCTGTTTTACTGTATTGTATTGTATTGTATTGTGTTGTGTTGTGTTGTGTTGTGTTGTGTTGTGTTGTGTTGCGTTGCATTGCGTTGCGTTGTATTGTTTTATTTATTTTATTTTATTTATTTCTTCTATAAGCTGTCTTAGTTAGAGTTTTACTACTTTGAACAAACACTGTGACCAAGACAACTCTTATAAGGACAATATTTAATTAGGGCTAGTTCAGAGTTTCAGTCCATTATCATCAAAGGGATATCATGGCAGATTCCAGGCAGGCAAGGTGAAAGCAGAGCTGAGAGTTGTACATCTTCATCTGAAGGCTGCTAAGAGAAGACTGACTTCTAGACAGCTAGTAAGAGGGTTTTAAAGCCCACCCCATAGTCACACACCTATTCCAATAAGGGCACACACACCTCAAATTGTGCCACATTCTGGAACAAATATTCAAACCGCCTTACTGACAGAGAAAGATGCTCATTATCATGGCTCAGCCCTAGAATCCTATGATTCTGATGATTACTGTTAGGGTATGTTATTAATAAACCATCCATGTCTGAGAAGGTCAGAGTTTATGTAGTTTTGGGGCAGACTCATAGACATCAACAAGAAGGAGCCAGAAGATTACAACAGATTACCAGAGTTAACCTGAAGTAAAGCAGAGAAAAAAGTTAAAGCCAAGAGAGAAGTCAGATTGAACCAGTTAGCTTGGAGAGTTTTGAGCCAGAACAGCAAAGTTGAACCTGTCAGTTACAGTTCAGAAAAAATAAGAAAGGGTGAGATTATTCAGAAGCACACCACAGAGGCTGAAAGCATTCTGGGCATAGGTAACGTGGTATGGAAGCTAGAAGCTTCAAGGGCTAGGCCTAGGGAAGGAAATTAAGGCAATAAGCCTCAGAGATAAAAAATAATACAGAAGAATAAAAGTTAATGCACAGGTTACTGTGGTAGTTTCAATGAGGGTGCCTCCCATAGGCTCATATAGTTGAATTTATAGTCATCGGGGAGTGCCATTACTTGGTAGAGAATGAGATTTGTTTTCTTTTTGAAGGAAGTGTGTCACTGCAGAGGATGAATTTGAACTTTCAAAAGATAAAGTTACTCTCTCTCTCTCTCTCTCTCTCTCTCTCTCTCTCTCTCTCTCTCCTAGTGCTTGTACATTCAAATGTAGAACTCTCAGCTACTTCTGACTCAATGCCTATGGGACACCATGATCTTTGAAATAATAATGGACTAAATCTCTGAAACTGTAAGCAAGCCAGAATTAAATTATTTGTCTTATAAGGGTTGTTATGGTCATGGTATCTCAGTAATAGAACACTGACTAAGGCAGTTGCTTCCATAAAATATCCACCACTTTTGCACAAGTATAAGTATACCTTGCAAGAAGTTTTCTTTTGTAGGTCACAGGGTTTGTAGTTGAATGATAGTGATGACTACCTTTTTTTCTCTGTTAGTGTGCTCCATACCTTCCAACATTATGAACTGTAGTGAGCAGGGGTGAAACTTCTAGTTAGATACCTCTCAGTTTCTCCATGTTGACTGACACGTAAGTATTGTTTTCAGTAACTTGGCCATAGCATAAGTTTGTGGACATTAACCAGTATTCTTTGCAATAGTCTATGATATTTTGGGTTTGGTTGGGATCTCTCATACTAACAACTTAACAAAGGTTAGCACTTTTCTGACCTTTGATATTTTGACTGATTGCATAAAATGACTAGTTGGAACATTCTGTCACAATTATATGCTAACTCCAATTAAATTCCTTTCACACACACATACACACACACACACACACACACACACACACACACACAATGAAGCTCTAAGGTAGTAGCTTAAATAGCTTTCTACGTTTCTTTCAAAAGACCTTTAGTATACCTTATCTCACCCTGGTGTCTGACCTTTACACTTCTTTCAACTCCCCTTTCTCATTTTACCTTTTTTTTTTCTAATTTAGTCTTTATCTTTCCATTACACTGTATTTTATTTTTTCTTCCTTTTGAGATTCCTATGCTCCACTTTCTTCTGTGAATCTAATGGTTTTGCTTAATTGAACTGAAACACATATCAAATTTACCATAAGGATTTTTCTAGACTGAGAATTTTGAAACACAAATGTGTAGATTTTATAAGATGCTAGCTTAAAATCAGAAACTAAGACTCATTGGTCCTAAATAATTCTGCACAAAATCAATGTTTTAGTTTATATTTTATTTAATTTTATGCATTATAAGTGAGTCTCAACATTGTTAAACTAAGTAAACTCACACATAACTACTTTCTATTTAAAATTGATGTGTTAGTTATATTTAAGAAATATTTAAGTATTTAAGTATTTCATTTAATATTTAATTATTTAAGTTACACATTTAAGTATTTCTCATATACAAGTTTTAAAATTTTAAAAATTATTTTTTAAAAAAATTTCAATTACTTTTTGGAATTATAATATATTTACATTGTTTATCCATTCCCATTTCCTTCCAACAAATCTTCTCATAAACTATGCCCTGATTTATTTAAAATTCATGGGCTCTGTTTTCATTGTTATTGGATATATATACATGGAAAATATATTACATTCTTTGAATTTTAAATGTATCCTGCAATGAATTGAGAAAACAACCTAGTAATTAAGTAAACTGATAGAAATAGATTTATATGCAAATTGTTTGAGTAATGTAAACATAGCTTGCAATGTTTCAGGAGAAAAAAAAGACTGAAGAGTATGTCTCAAAATGTGATTCTTGAAAAAAATTAGATAATAAAGAATCATTGAAAATGCTCAGGATAAATATAATGTTCTATAAAACTACAAATTATTATTGGCTTCATAAAGCAAATAGAATAGAAAATATTCATTATTATATACATGAATAATGGTAAAGGTAAATGATAATGACAGAAAAGACCTATTCAAATTACTTTCTACTATAAATGAGAGAATAATTGGGAATATACTTTTCAGAAGTTAAAGAATTTGGTCTAAGGAAAGTATGTATTTGAGGTTGTTCTTGATTAAACAATTCACAAAAAATGAATAATATTGTCCTTGATATAATACCCTCTTAAGCCCAGATTGAGTTAAAATAGTTTTATAAACACTTTCTTTAAGTCTTAGTTCCAAATAGGGCTGAAATCATTGGAGGTCTGTATAGAAAAGTTAGAAATAAACCATGCATTGTACCCTTAAGATATTAATATGAGTAATATGTAGAATTTGAGCCATAACATTTCAGTATGATTTTTCCTATATGTGTTAATCTTATAAGAGTGGTACATTGAGCCAATGGATATAAATTACATGTCTATATTTTAACTGTGGTTTCAAATCCTAAGTATATGGGGGATCTTTTGTCATTACCTCTGGGCTTTTCATGCCTTTGAAAACATGCCCAATAGTCACAGAGATAAATATATGTGTAAAAAAGTAAGGTAAAATTAAGTTGAAGTGGTTGTGTTTTTAAAGTGGGAGTACTGAATGCTGATTATTATTTTTGTCTTATACACATGACATATCTCCAGGAAAGTAAGTAAAAACTATGGCTTATATCTTATTTAAATGCAAAAATGTTCTATATATACTTGGGCTTGTTTGACATAATAGCTGACAAATGTGTACTCTTTTATTTTAAAAATTTAAATTACATGAATGTAAATCTAAAAACTGAAGAGGCATTCTCATATGTAATTATCATCAGTGATAGAAAAGGATATGATTTTGCCTGATGTTATTTAAATGTGTATATTGTTGTATGTTAAATTCTTCATTTTTATGATAAAAATAAAAGGGAGTAAAATTATTCAAATTTGAGCATTTCTTTCCATAGTTTTGGGAATGTAAATTTATGCTCCTCTTAAAGCTTCTAACAATGTTGTAGGCAGGGAAAATATACTATGTTACTTAACAAAGACAGACAGGAATTGTGTTCAGAAATATAATGTTGCATCGAAAATTCGGAGTTTACTTTTGGCAAAATAGAAGAAAATCTTGCCAATCTTTTAAATATCAAAGGATTATGGCCAATTCCATCGGTTTCTATGCTCAATTTGTTTAATCTCTGTAAATAAATCTTAACTAATCCCATTTTTCTGTCAAGTCCAGAGCCAACAATTTTTTAAGATTCATTGTCTACCATATGTTACTACAAAAAGTTTTCCAGAAGGAGACTTGAATTTTGAGATCAGAGTCTTATCTATCCATATGTGAGAACATCTGCTCTTCCTTAAGGACAGCCAACGTCTATGTTAAGTGTCTATTCAGGGTTTCAATATCTCATAGAGCATTAATAAAGGAAATATTCATATAATATCTTCAAGAATGTTTTAAAATTGATTCTGAAAGAGGCAAGATGTCTTCAGCCAGTATAAAACCCATCATGTAAAATGTCTTAAATACCTAGCCTTCTCCAGTTGAACCATATTGTTTCACAAGAATTCATTAGACAAAATGAAACCACCATCTCTTAATTTGATCTAATCTGAACATATAATTGTAACTACACAAATATATGTAACGTACACACATATACATTTTAGACAGGTAAATTGAGATTATAAAAGCTGACAGAAATTCACTTTTTATAAAGCAATACTTCCTGTTAAACAAACAAACAAAAATATCCGTGGGTAAAACAGGAAAAGTTCTCAATATTTAGTATGCAGATAATTAACTATGTAACTCTTAACTTCTCCACTTAACATTTTGCAGACAACATGTAGAATTAATTTTACTTGAAATATTTAGCCCAAATAAATTATCTTGTATGCTTCCTTGAATCTTATGGAAAGAAGAGTAAAAACATACCAAAAAACAGTTTTTAAGTTCTATATATTCTTATTCTAATTAATTATTGAATATTAAAAGTATATTGTTTATTATTTCTTTACTTTGGTATTGTATTTAGTGCCATTGTATTTATTTGTGTAACATAAACATGTTTTATTTTCATGTTATCTTCATCTGACTTATGTATTAGTATAATTACACATGTAAAGCAAAATATATACACCTTTTTGTATTTACTCCAACTACTTTGCTCTGAATAACATATTATTGAAAGAAACTTAAAGAATATTTTAAAATTCAGTGGTTTGTGTATGTGTTCATTTGTGAATTTGTGTGCATGTCATGCGTGTGTGTGTATTCATGGGTGTGTGTAGTTGTGTGTGCATATAAATGTATGTGTTAACTTTTTTAGTGGATATTTTATTTACATTTCAGATGTTATCCCCTTAGCCCATTTCTTCTCCTCCTCCCACCCAGGAACCCCTATCCCATCCCGCTCCCCCTGCTTCTATGATGATGTTCCCCCATCTACCCCCCACTCCCACCTCCCCACCCTCAAATTTGTTAACTTTTCAATGAGGGATGTGTCATGTATTAGAAAATGATGTTTACATTTTATAATTTTTTTCTTTCCTTACCTTGCCTTACATGTAATTCTCTTCTTCCCTTCCCTCTTCTCCCAGTCTCCAGTCTCTCTTCATTTCTCTTCTCTTCTCTTCTCTTCTCTTCTCTTCTCTTCTCTTCTCTTCTCTTCTCTTCTCTTCTCTTCTCTTCTCTTCTCTCCTCTCCTCTCCTCTCCTCTCCTCTCCTCTCCTCTCCTCTCC